>NW_016107753.1:251478-296153 GCF_001604975.1 Cebus imitator | reverse complement strand
TGTATGTTTTAAAACCCAGAAGTAATGTAAATGTGTTTTACTTTAAAAAAACAACTTTGTGGCTTATATCAGATGTAACTATAATAAAAATACCACCATTCTTACTTTCTGTGTAAAACTTTTCAAATCCTCACGATCACATAATGAATAAAATCCAGTTCCACTATCAGGCTTATATCTTCCTATGCCCTTTCCTCTTCAGCCATTCCCTGCCTCTCCTATAACATTCCTCAAACATGAATATGCTTGTGATTTTTTTTCTGTACAACAGTTTTTTATTATTTATTTATTTATTTTTTAATTTTTTAATTTTTATTTTTTTTAAAGACAGGGTTTCACCATGTTGGCTGGGATGGTCTTGAACTCCTGACCTCAGGTGAGCCACCTACCTCAGCCTCCCAAAGTGCTGGTATTACAGAAGTGAGCCACTGTGCCCGTCTTTGTACAACAGTTTAAAAAATATATAAACGTTTATTATGTAGCTTCTCTTTGTCATTTTCCTCAATGGAAAATATTACTCTGCCTTTGTCTTTGAATGTTAAATTATGCGTACACATACATACAAATATGGACTCAGTCAATACATATTTTTTCACTTGATTCCAGTAAATGATCCAAGAGTTGAGTAGATTGAAGCTCACACGGCTAAAGTATTTGCCTAGATATGAATCCTGTAACTCAAGTGTGGTTGAGCTAAAATTCAAATTTGAATTCTCTGAACAAAATCCATTCCTTTTTTCATGATATCAAATTTTTTTCCTCCTATTCCTTAAGATAAATGAAGAAATTCTTTCCTAGGATCATAATTCTGTTCTATAAATTTATCTGATTGACTAATTTAAGAACCAGGAATTATAAATTCTGGAAGACTTCAAACTTATGGCCTCAATTTTCTGCATGTTCAAAAGCATTAATGTTTTTCAGGCCACCATAATTCTTGAGATCTAACTGAATTTCAATGTGTAATTAAAAATGCTAATTCAACATTCAAAATACGGTAGTTGCAAATTTCTAAATAGGTCAAAATTACCAGAAATTCATACTGTAAGCTAAAAATCCATGTATACAGGTCCTGTTAGAACATAGAACTTGTATTTAGAAATTTTTCCTCAAAAGATATAAAACTTCTATTTTTATAACTCTTTCAACAGACTTAAGTAACAACTATGCAGGTAATTGCAGCTTATCCATTGCATTTAAATTAAGTTTCAAAAGTTTGGATGTTGTATTATTTTGCAAGCCAAAAATTATAGGAGTATCTTACACTTGAAATCAGTCTTATTCTTTAGAAAGTACTTTCGTATGCATTATCTTATTTTATCTTCATGACAATCCTATGGAGAAATAGTATTATCACCCACCACTTTGCATGTGCTGAAACAGACTCTGAGGCACTGGAAATTGCTCAATGCCACCCAGCATATGGCCACACTTGGGCCTATTCGGGTTTAAAATTCATCCAAATTTTCACCCTATTATATGAGTAAAAATATTTTTAATTACCAGTACTCAGATAAAATAGAATTTGAGAGTTGCATAACTAAGAGAGGAAAGATGGCTATTTATTATTCCTCAACTCCAATGTTCAAATTTCTTTCAATCTTCAAATAGGCCTGGGATTATAATAAAATGAAAAAACATAGTCTCCTGTAAACTTTGGAGAAGTTAAATACATTTTTTCTGAAAACATTTCAGTTAGGCTGGGCACAGTGGCTAACACCTGTAATCCCAGCAATTTGGGAGGCCAAGGTGGGAGCATCACTTGGGGCCAGGAGTTCGAGTCTAGCCTGGCCAACATGGCTACTAAAAATATAAGAATTAGCTGAGTACGGTGGCGCATGCCTGTAATTCCAGCTACTCAGGAGGCTGAGGCATGAGAATTGCTTGAACTTGGGAGGCAGAGATTGCAGTAAACCAAGATTGTGCCACTACACCCCAGCCTGGGTGACAACAGTGAGACTCTGCCTCAAACAAAAACAAAAACAAAAAAAATCACAAAAAAAAAGAACCAAAAATTTTTAAAACAAATACTAGGTATTTCGCTAATAAAAAATTAGGATAAATGTTTAAAGATCTAAATCAAGATTGCTCATTTAATTTTTGCTGTAAACCAATGGTCAAGGAATTGCCTCCACTAAATAGGCTTGGTGTCTTCTCACAGACAGCAGGAATTTCCTTCAAACAAAACAAAATATGTATTTATTCTTTTGGGCACGAAATGTGTTTTATATTATAGGGTATAATAATATGAATTATGTAATATCCTACTCACTATAGGGATTTGAAAATTATCAGATGGGACCAATGAATACATAAATTATGCAATAACCTCCATATAAGCAATGCTTATATCAAATTTATGTTTCTAATGAGATGAAGTCATATACGGATAAAGTGGAATTCTGAAACTTGGAAAAGCAGACATTTCACCGTACACCTGAAGGCAGTTTATCCTCAAGAAGAAGAGATGACACTCTTGCACATGAGCTCACATCCTCAGTAGAAAAATGCTATAAGGCTTACCAAAAAGAAGAAAGACAGGAAGTTCAAAAATACAGCCTATTTCTGCCAAATGAGTGGAGGGGAAGCTTAATGAGTAGGTAGTGAGAAAAAAATATGTAATGAATATCTATATAATCTAAGAAACCCCAGTCACAGAAATAAAAAGACCATATAATAATAGTATGCACTTAAAGTCAGTAACTCAGGCTGAAAAAGGTGGCAAAAAGAGTTCATAAAAGTCTTCAGAGTTTTTGGCTGCTATGCATGAAAAAGGCCGTACACCTCACTGATATCACAGGATGTGCAGGCAGGGAGTGTTGTCAGTGCCAACGCTGGTGAATACTTTTGGAGAAAAGTTAATAAGAGTATCAGTCACAGTCAATTAGAAGCCAAAGGAAAATATTGTTTATTATGCTCACCTTTAAGAAGGACCATACAAGAGTTAACAAAAGCTAAAAACAAATAAGAGACCTGTGCAAAACTGTGTTCCCTCTCTCATCAACTGAACATGTGAGTAAAGTCAGTGACAATTCCTTTTGCCCTTTATCTTGTGAGGGTGATGCAGGTATAGATCTGGGAAAAGAAAGCACAATTATCTGCTGGCCCCTGAAGATCCTCAAGTGTCTCTGAACTATAGGGTCTTATGCTCAGTGATATTCAGTGAAATTTAGGTTTTCTACTCAGTAAAAGAATAGGCATGGATCAAAGCTAGAGGCTGCAGGTCTTCCAAAGCTCTTCTTTCCCCTGGAATGCTTAAAATAATATGCCCAGGCTTCCATTGGCCATCAAAGTTTGCCCTTTTTATTAGCAGACACGTCTCCTCAGGGAAAGCAACATTTTTCCTACTGTAGTTGTCTTTTATGAATCACTTATTATGGATAAGTCATCAAAAACACTTATGTAAATTTTCCCATGAAACTCGAGTTATAATGCCTACTCTGTGAGATACTATAGGTTTCCCATTTTGGTGCCCGTGGTTTTACAGAACAAGGTAATATAGCCATTTAGCAGCCACAATAAGATTCAAAGTCTATGATTTCTGTTCGCAGAGGGAATGCTCAACCACTACTCTAGGCTGCCTTTAGGAAGTCCATATAGTAAAATGTATGTTTTCTTTATGCTGACTTACAGGTGAATCATTTCATATTTCTGTTTGTTGTACAGGTCCCTTACTCCTACAGTCATCAGTAACCTGAATCTCAGAGAATGAAAAATAGGAAGGTAATTAAGGAGGGATCACAGTTCCAAAGAAAGCATGAAAAAGAAAGCAGAGGAATTCCGATATATAATGTTATGATGTGAATGCTGTATTAGTCAACTGGTCGGTGTATGTAACAGGATACACAAGATAGATCACTGCTTACTGGAATTGTATGAATAAATTATAGTTTCTAAGCTTCTGATTAATGCAGGATTAATAGTTATACCACATGCTGGAGACAGCTTTTTCCACTTAAACCACCCTTGCGCTTAAGAAAGTTACAGAGACCAGGGAGATGAGAAAGACAGAGCTGTAGTTCCTGACAAATAAACTGAGCAGTTAGTACGTTTTACAACAAATGGTGCCCTTGGAAACAACTAAAAAAGATTTGGTGAGTTAAAGACTGTACCATAAGAAATGCGGGCCTCCTTAAGAATAAATATTTAGATGATCTTCTATTGTCTGAATGTTTATAGCCTCAAAATCCATGTTATAACCCCAAGGTGATGATACTAAGAAGTCAAGCCTTTTGGGAGGTGATTAGATCACAGGTTTGGAGTTAGAGCCCTTATAAAAGAGGCCCAAGGAAGCTTCTTTACCACTTCCACCATGAGAAGACACAGTAGGAAGGCACCATCTATGAGGATGGGGCACTCATGGGGCATCAAATTTACTGTACCTTCATCTTGTTCTTCTCAGGCTCTTAGATTTAGAGAAATACATTTCTGTGTTTTATAAGCCACCTACTTTATGGTATATTTGCTATATCAGCTCAAGTTCAAGAGGATAGGACCTAAAGAATGATCAGATTTATAGAGACCTGGGCAAAACTTCTATTCGATGCTTCCTTTGTTCATCAGCTTTGAACCTAACCTACAAATTGAGTCTCCGGCCAAAGTATCTTGAATCCAACACATTCAGGAAGAATATCCCTAGGTCCCACCCTACTCACTGCCAATGCCCTGAATCTTCTTTCTGATCTGGAACACTCAAAGAAATATTAGACCTTTTCCCTCCATTATTTTAAATATTTTTTTCTTTCTTCAGAGTCTTCTCTGAATTATGCCCTGATCGCCTAGACATTTTGCTATGATTGAAAGGAAAAAAGGAAGGAAGGAAAGAAGGGAGGGAGGCAGGGAGGAAAGAAGAAGGAAGGAAGGAAGGAAGGAAGGAAGGAAGGAAGGAAGGAAGGAAAAAAAAAAAGAAAAGATGGACAAGAAATATTCTAAATCAATGAATATCATAACATGTATCTCGATTAATGATTTTGAAACAATTGCTATGAATATCTTATTACTTATTATATATTTATAATTCATTCTTTGTTCTTCATTTTAAACCAAAGAACAGCAATTGTAATACATATTATTCCAATAAACTATCCCTATAGTCCAATAAGAAAAAGAAGCTTAAAACGAATACAAGTGTTTACTTCTCTCCTTTGACATACTTGCCTAAGCTTTTACTGAAAGCTTTTAAACAAATGTTACACTTCATGGATATGACAAAAGTAACAGGAAGCTGCAAAGATATATTGACCTGAGACTAAGCCTTAATCAATTGATTGGAGAGATACAGAATAAAAGTAAAACTTTCAGACTCCGTTTGGATAATTTTGTCTCGCTGAGTTTATCTGAAATTTAAAATCCGTATGATTCTTCAGACTCGTCCATTGACTGAATTTTGCAACCACTTACAAAACCTGATTTTTATTTTATTTTTTACAGTTTCTCCTCTTAAAAATATTTAAAGTGTGATGATAACAAACAGATATGACCTTTCCTGTCTAGAAATTTAAATCTAAAAGGTAAGTACACCAAATGAAATAAGCAAATAAAATGCTGCCTTTATAGAACACGTGCAGAAGTTCCCAGGAAAAGATGGAGTTACTAGGTTGACTCAAACTTGATAGCGTAGAAGAACAGGAAACATGGTATGAAATATATGTGTTTATAGGAGTAAATAAAATATCATTTTGGATGACTGTAGCACTTGGCATATATTAAGGAAATCATGAATATTGTTTGCTTAGCTAGAATAAAGAAATTTACCCTGTTGCTTATACAAGATGCAACAAGCAAAGAGGTTGAGAACAGGAAGGAATAAGGGTCTATTATTTTAAAATTCATTTTAATTAAATAGTTATTTATATATTAAGCAACTCTCATCCTGGCACTGCATAACATGTCAGGAGAGGAAGGAGATTTTGATATATTGTAGCATTTATATACTCCTCAATTTGAAAGTATCAGAAAAAATAAATACTGTTTTAGGTGATAATGGTCATGATTGCACACTGCAAGATTGGGAAGAGTCCCTGTAATTTAATCATATTGTTCTAGCACACCTTGCAGATGCATCTCTTAAACAAATAATTCATTGCTTATGACCCCACAGGCTGTACCAGCACAGGAAAACTGAAGTATAAAATACAGCAACCATTTAGAAAACTCAGATCATTGATACTTTTGCCATGGAATATATTTCTCCCCTATATTATTACGATCTTTTATTTTTTATTGATCGCTTTCATATGATTATTTTTATAAGAACTGCTTTATCAAGTCCATGCTGACCTGAGTTACATATAGTTATGAACTGAATCAACATCACCAATTTTGATAATAGAAGTGAAAACAGAGCTTAGAAATGACTCAAAAAGGGAATCAAAGACAACCTAGCAATTCCAAATGAAAGGCTGCAAGCTCTGTGCAATAATTTCTACTTTCTCTTCTGATCTGATACTATATCTAAGATTTAACAGACTTAAAATGCAAAACTTATGGAAAGTATTGTTTTATAAACAGATATTTCATTAGCTATATTTATTAAAGGTAGAACTTAGTTGTGTCTTAAGAAATTTATTATTTTTTTAAATTAACTATGTAACAGGTATTACTTAAGGCATGAGAACAGAGGGATAATGAAAACATGCTAGCCTCAAGAATTACACAACCTAGTAAAAGGCTACCATAAATGCTAATAACCAGAAATCTCACAAATTCCTTCAATTAATAAATATTGGGATTAAGCATGTGATTAGTATGTTTGTTAGGCAGAATAATGTCCCTTCAATGATATCTATGTCCTAATTTACAAAGCATGTGAATATGTGACATTTTATGTTATTTACATTACAAGTTAATGCAAAATGACTTTGCAGATGGTTAAATTAAGCATATGGAGTTAGGCAAATTATCCTGGATTCTCCAGGTGGGCTGAATATAATCACATAAGGGTCCTAAAAGTAAAAGGAGCTCAGAATCAGGCAGAGAAATTTAAAGATGCGACGCTGCTGACTTTGAAAACAGAAGAACAGGTCACGAGTCAAGGAATGTGAGCAATCTCTAAAAGCTGGAAAATACAAAGAGATGGAATCTTTTGCAGAGACTCCAGAGGGACTCCCTCCCTGATGATACCTTTATTTTAGTCTAGTAGCACCCATTTCAGATGTCTGACCTCTGGAACTGCAATACAATAAATTGGTGTTGTTCTTCAGCCATTATAGCTGTAGCAATTTGTTACAACAATAATAGGAAAGTAATAAAGTTAGAGACCTATTTCTGTCTTCATGGAGTATTCACACTAGTAAGGCTTACAGGCCAGTGACGGAGTACACAGCAAGCAGTTACAAATTCTGAGTCACATCAGTCCTCAGAGAATAAATGTTTTAACTGGATCTTAAAGAATGCCTATGAGTTTGTCAGATGACAAACAACAGAAAATACATTTCAGGCAAAAAACAAAAACGACAACAAAAAAATCATTGGAAAGCTGACAGTAGAGTAAGACAATACAACAGTTTCATAAAATGACAAAAAATTTCAATACAATATAAGGCAGGAAATGGTGAGATAAGAGAAGTCTCACACTCCTCAACTCCAGGGCTTGTTCACCTGCAACCTGTGCGAATATCTGTACACTGCACACCCTACAAACGTGAATATCCTATAGTGCACAAGTGGCCACTAGTTAGGGACTGAGGATGCTGGTTAACACTCAAATCGGCCACAGGCTGAGAAGAGTATGGAATGCCACTCCATATAATGCTGATCTATTTCATATTCGTTAGAGTCCTGCAAATGATTTTTTTTAAGAAATAAGTGTCATTAACTTATCTAAAGTCAGAAAGATAACACAAATGAAAGGAGTGGTTCAGTACAGTACGAGGCATGTACTGTCAAGTCCTATGAATAAAGGCCCATAAAATGCTTACATCTGTATACACACTAAACGCAATACAAATAAGTAATTATATGGGGGACATAAAGACATATCATCAAGACTTTTCAGTATCACAAATAATACTTTTTGAACTTACTTGGTAGCATAAACCTATTTTTTCACTTCTAGTTAAGTAGAGTATTAAGGTAGTAAACAGGATAGTTTTCATCTCTTAAAACACCTCTTTATATATGAATTATTTTGCTTTAGATATCTGTTTTGCTTTATATGGGAAGATAAAATTATCAGAACAAAACCAACAACTATTTTGTTGTGATTTTTGTTGACATTTACTACTCATTAGAGTATAGGGCATATCAAACTGTCAAATGAGTCACTGATTTTTGATTCTTTCCTTTGGTCGACATGTCTCATTCTTGATCTGCAATGGAAAAACTGCTAGTTCCTTACCTAGAGGTGGCACTATTCACCGGATTAAGCACCAGCTGATACCCAAATGAATCAAAGGATTGTTTTGGCCTAACTCACTTAACTTTATGTTGTTCTCCTGTTCTTAAAAATAAGAACTGAAGTACTAACCTTTATAATCTCACAGGAATACTCAACCCTTTAAAAAAAAAAATTAGTGATGGAGGAGGAAAAGTCCAACATAATTAGACTTAATACTATTTTTCTATTATGTAACGAGATTTTAAAGAAGGAAAGAAAGTATCCTTATCTGGATGGCTAAAGAACAAGAAGGAAAAACTTTGTGGCAAACACAGATTACCATTTTATTTTCATATCCATGTGGTTGTACTCTCCCTCAGTACAAAAAGAGAAGTGAAATGATATCAGAATGTCTTAAAATTGTGAAGTTCTGTAAGAGTCTGAAAGCCTTATCTATTCTATTTCATATTCATCTGACCCTTACTAGAATGTAGTACCCAGTCTATAACATAATTCTTAAAAAATGTGACACAGAAACTAAAACATTAAAGGAAGCAATAAAATTAACAAATCATGGAATATAAGCAAAACGGTTAAAATATTCAAAAAAGGAGAAAATTTAATAATTCCCAAAGCACTTTTTCACAGGTTGTTCAGAGATATTACATGAGAAATGAAGCTCATAGTGAAAATTAAGAAATGCTGAGGAAATTTAAGTTAAACATGCTTCTTTGTGTTAAATGAATACAGAATCACTAATATATTAATATGCATCTAAAAAAAAAGGGTATGTTTTCTGGCAGTTACTGACTTCGTTTGCCCACAAAATATTTTTGTTTCCAATCCAGTATTTAAGATACCATTGACCCACAGAATACACACTGAAAAGTACTTGTTTACAGAACAGCAGGCAACATTTCAAAAGTACATATAAAGAATAATGAGGTCAATTATCAGTGGTCTCTGCCTATATCTCAAAGAATTCAAAAAACAGTAAGTCAGAGTCAAATAAGTAATAGACATTTAAGCTAGATGAAAGGACAAGTTCTCATAGGGGAGCTAGTTTGAACAAAAATGAACGTTTGCAGGTAGATAGAATTTATTACATTAGGTGCAAGGAATAATAGAATATGATTTGCAAGTTATCTCTTATTTTGTGGATGCATTGATAATAGCCACTATCAACATTTGCAAAGCTGCAAAAGCTGAAAGATTATGAAAATAATAAATTTCAATTATAATAAAAAGATATTCACAATACAAAATGAATTAGCAAAGATAAGAATACTCTGTCTGCTTTTAAGAGCCCTGGAGGTAAGGATAGGAGTAATATCTTTAAAAAATGAAAATTGGGCCGGGCGCGGTGGCTCACGCCTGTAATCCCAGCACTTTGGGAGGCCGAGGCGGGTGGATCACGAGGTCAAGAGATCGAGACCATCCTGGTCAACATAGTGAAAGCCCGTCTCTACTAAAAATACAAAAAATCAGCTGGGCGTGGTGGCGCGTGTCTGTAATCCCAGCTGCTCAGGAGGCTGAGGCAGGAGAATTGCCTGAACCCAGGAGGCGGAGGTTGCGGTGAGCCGAGATCGCGCCATTGCACTCCAGCCTGGGTAACAAGAGCGAAACTCCGTCTCATTAAAAAAAAAAAAAAAAATTAAAATTAAAAAGCCAATAGTTTCTCTAAAAGTGATTAAACAATATAATTTGCTTTGTAGTCATGGTAACAATACAATTTGTTTTGTAGCAGTGGTGATGAAATTTGAGCAGAAATGCTGAAAATAAAGGACTAAAAGCAAATGTGAGGTGCCAAAACTGGTAGGATCAAAATGACGAGAGTAGTAAGACAAGGTTCAGCTTGATTAAAGGCATTTTCAGCAGGTTTCTGTCTTTGGGTAAGTTTAAAGAGACCGAAGTGGGCAAATTACGATGTCCTTGATTGAGAAAATAAGGAACGATAGAGGCTTATATTTTACCGACTATTTTAGGAGTGAGTGAATATAGCGCTCCAACTTAATGATAGGTAAATTGATTTTTTGGACAGATATCAGAGATCAAGAGTTCAGCTGTTTTTGAAAATCTCATACCTGAGTTTTAGAAGATTTCAGGCATAATTTAGTAATTAAAATGATGTTTAAATAAATACACAATAAAATAAAGTTGGGTTAATTATATTTCTAAAAGAATGTTAAACTACTAAACTTGAGTCTCCCTGTGTTCATAAGCATGCACTATAAGAAATTTATAATAAATGTGTTACAAGGTGTAATTTAAAAAACAGGAAAAAGCACACAAGGTGAAAATAATCACTTGAAAAATCTTAAATAAATTATGACTTTTGTTAAAACAAAAAGGTGAGAATATATTTTGTCACCAAAACAAAAACTGTAACTAAATCATTTTTCAAGATTACCTAAATGTAGAGTGGCAAAAATGCTGTTGACATACCTGAGGACGTTACATAAGCATACGCTTGTGTGTAATGAATGGCATAAACAAATAAGTATCTTTTTTTACAGTTGTGCAATAAGAGCCTATTTACATGCAAGCATGTATTTACTGAATAGCAGAATCAAGGATCAACTACTGCAAAAAAACTCTTGCCTCAATTCTCTTTTGGCCACATTCCTTCTTGCCCTAAATCACAGTGAACCCCTCCTTCTAGGATTTCTAGGCTTTTGACCTTGAAAGCATATTATTTCAATTAATTCATTCAGAAAATATGCCTTTTATGTAGGAGCTAGCATGTCCTATGCATATTGTTATGCAGAGGGAATTCAAAGTTAAGACATTCAAAGACATCTATCCTGAAGGAGTTCATTCTATTACCTTAACAGCTTTCTTTCTCTGGGACATTATTTCCCTCAATTGTAAATAGGCAAAATAATATAATCTCATAGAATTATTATAAAGATTAAGAAAAGTAATATAAATAGCACTTAGCCCTTCCCATAGAGGAGTCAAGAAATGTTGCTTGGATTCCCTATTAGACACATTATATTCTATCTACTATAAACTTTGCTATGTTGGTTGACTGTCAGAGGTCTTTATTTATTTTTATTTTGGTTTGAGGGATTTTCTTCTTCACTAGATTATGATCTTCATTTAGGCAGAAACTGCAATTCCTCACATGATTTTCCAATGAGCTAGCTCAATTGTTAGACCAGAGCTGAAACTCAATAAATGATATTGAAAGAGTAAGGAAGGAAAAATTGATATAAGGAAGGTAGTGGAAGAGTTATAAAATACGGCCACTATAGAAGAGACTAGTCAGGGCACAGTGACTCATGCCTACAGTCCTAGCTACTCGGGAGACTGAGGCAGGATTACTTGAGGCAGCCATGGCGACATCTCAAGTCTCTACTAAAAGAAAAAAAAAATTAAAATTAACCAGATGTGGTGCAGTGTACTTGCAGTCCCAGCTGTTTGGGAGACTGAGGCTGGAGGATTGCTTGAGCCCAGGAGCTTAGAGTGAGCTATAATCCTACCACTGTACTCCAGGCTGGGCAACAGAATGAGAGCCTGTCTTAAAAGAGAGAGAGAGAAAGTTCAAAATATTTCAGTTAAGTAAAGGGTTTCTCAGAAAAGTGGAAACTGTCTCAAACAGTCATCAATAAAACAAAATGTAAATTCATTGAAGCAGGAAGGAGGTAGAAAATACTACAATTTCGTCATTATTTTTTCTCCTCTCGGTTTGCTGCCAACATAATGATTTCTCTAGCTCTCTACTTTTTTCCATTTAAAAGGCCATCTAAATGCTTTCACTCTTAGATTTTATCTGTTTTCTTATATTTATGTTCGCCAACTGGCTCCAAAATCTTTGCCCTGGTGCCTATAGAGGCCAGGTGTTCCTATGTATAACCTGGAAAAGGAGTCACTGAAAATTTTTGTAACAGGTTGTGGAAGAGAAAATATAAAAAATTATGACTTCAGTATGAAAATAAAGGAAGTTAAAAAGAACCAGCCATATGGGAACATTGTGAGTTATCTTTGGAAAATATAGCAAGAAAGATCAAGTAACTTCTGTTCTCCTTTTGATAAAGTTTGTGCTTTGATGAGTGACACTAACAGGGAAGAATCTGAACTATGCTAGGTAGGCGCTGGCTTAGGATATCTGGTGTACATTACTCATTTACTTCTTTAATGTATGACTTAGAATCCTCATTTTAATAAGTATATTTTAACTTTTTAAGATAGACTTTACATTCCCTACTTTTATAAGCATGATACTAAACTTTAGAGAATTCATGAAACTAATGCTCAAAATTCAAGGGATTATTAACGCAAAATTCATATACATACATCTTTTTTTTTTTTTTTTTAAGAAAGTTTCCCTCTGTCACTAGGCTGGAGTACAGTGGAGCAATCTTGGCTTACTGGAACCTCCACCTCCCGGTTCAAGCAATTCTTTCGCCTCAGCCTCCCAAGTAGCTGGGACTACAGGTGCACGCCACCACTCCCGGCTATTTTTTTATATTTTAGTAGAGATGGGGTTTCACCATGTTGGCCAGGATGGTCTTGATCTCCTGACCTCATAATCTACCTTCCTTGGCCTCTCAAAGTGCTAGGATTACAGGTTTAAGCCACCGTGCAAGGCCCATCTACATACATCTTAATTCTCATTCTAGATTAGTCATTTGTTGTCTTCTGAATATCTTCTGAAGTCCCTGATTAAGTAATGAAAAATCTAAATCCGATCTATAATAAACACGGAAATTGAAACCAGTTATGTCACTTTTCTACTATAAAAATGTTCCATACATTAAGACAAAAATCTTAACTTATTTGGATTTAAGACGCTTACCATTATTAGCTCCTGCTTTCTGTTTAGCTTTATCTTTGCTTGCTTTATGTTTTTACTTTATGTTTAGTTTTTACTTTATGTTTGAGAAATGCTGTAGTATTACTGAAATTGTAAAGCATACCTTGCACTCAAGGTTCTGTTTGCATAGGAAGGCTTTTCCAAACATGTGTACTTAGAAAACTCATCCTCATCTTTCAGGTACAGCATGAAAAGAAATATTCCACATTCTGCATTGTACCTGTCTTGACCTTATGAATCAGGACAAGGCACGCTTTCTTCTGTACCCATGCTGTTCTGCAGTATCCCCATTAAAGCAATTGTACTCCTGATTGACAGTGACATTAATTCATATTACTAGAAATAGGTAAGTTTAGTTGAGTTCACACAAGCTCTTTACATTGCTATCAGTTAGACTTCACTGCAATTCTGCATGGAAAGCTTCAGTTTCACAAGATGACCCAGTGAGTAAATGGTAAACTAGAAATAAAAGCCCAAGACAAAAGCTCAGTTTTTCCTATGATATTTAAAGTCCTTGTTTGGTGTCATTTCCCACTAGATTAGAGACTCTTTGAATTATTGAACATGTAACAATTCTTAATATCCACATAACTCAACCAGGTATATAACAGTAAATAAAGCACATATATGCATCCATATCCCTTCAAATATAATATTTTAAAAACAGAAGAAGGCAACAATGTATGAATGAACCTGGATTTCAAAGTGGGAATATTTTAAGCACAGTTTAAAGAAAACATATATTTTAAATAAAAACTAATGATAACAAACTTCTGGTTTCAGCTTCACTATGTAAAGTGCTTAAAGTCTTACTCCCATTCTTCAAGATGAATCTAGGAAAACTGAAAACTAATAACTTTTCATGAACCCAACAAGAAATATGTTGCAGAGCATAGTCTTATCTGGAAACAAGGAAAGATAAGCATATTCAGATAGTCACAACTAAGATATCCTTTATCTGGAGCAGAAAGCTCTGGTGCCCTAAACTGGTACAGACATTCAAATGGTAACTAACAAATTCCTGAGACTGAGTGTGGACTAGTATTAGAGTGAGAAATTTCTATTGACTGAAGTCTTAGGAGAACTCCCACACATTGGTGGCCAGGAGTCCTAACCTATTCAAATGTTCAAACTCCGGAAAAAGTTCCCTCATGATTGGAGAAAGTGGAGGTAAAAAGTAATCATTGTGAAATATGCCAAGAGCTTTGCCTTTTGGAAAGATTCTGACATTGTCTTGTACTATTGGGAGAAATGCATTTTTTTCACTCCAGCCTCTTCTAGTCTTTTATTTCATGAATGTGGAATAAAATGCATAGTTACTGAGGTTTAGGCCATCAGATAGACACGCTGCAGTGCTGTAGCTGGGAGGGAGTAATGAGAATGGTTAGGGGCAGAATGGAGAATATTATACCGCTGGAGTAACACATGTGAAGATCACAGCCCTAAAAACAGGCCCATTAAAAGACTCAGATTTAACTATAAGATTATAGGAAGCCCTGCCTCTCCCACATGTCACCAACATACCAACAGGCTTCCACTATAATAACTATGAATAACAGCTTAAAGAGTTGCAAGATACAGATTTTCTGTGATGAGTATACTTAGAAAACTCCAAAGTGATGATGGGGGACAAAAATAGGGACAAAGGAAAAATTTGATGTTTTAAGGTACCTATGGATATTGCAAACATTATACAGCACTACCTCTAGCCCTACTAACATAAATTTGCAAAATAAAGGACAATTTGTCTCAGCCCCTCTTTTTCTATAAAATACAACCTATTTTCAACAAAAAGTTACAAGACAAGCCAAAAGGCAAGAAAAAAATAACGTACAAGAAAAAAACAAAACAAAACATTTATAGGAACCAAACTCAGATATCACACTGACTTTGGAATTAACAGAGAAATAATTTAAAATAACTATTAATAATATGTTAAGAATTGTCCTGAAAAGAATAGACAACATGCAAGAAAAGAGAAATCATGTAAGTATCAGAGGCATTTGAACTAGGATGACTCCATCTTGAATAAGGGCTGGATCAAAAGAGGCTGAGACCTGCTTTGCTGCATTCCCAGGAGTTAGACATTCTTAGTCACAACATGTTTATGAATAAGGGAAAAGATTAATAATGTTTACTAAACACATCTAGACCTAAAAGACTCAGGAAATTTCTGGACATCCCGTTATCTTAAGGGCAAAAGCATTCTACATTTAAGAGTAAGTTTCAGTTTAAAGGTAACCATATAGAGTCTTGTGAAAGTCAGCAGTTACACAAAGATGAACAATACCTTGTCAGGAATCTTTGTAGTAGAATACACCTCCCCCATGATCTTTTTGCTTTGTTGTCTTACACATAAACAAGCACTGAACCTAACAATATGGGAGCATTTCTCTTCTTGCTTTTGGGAATGCCTTCACTGTCCAGGTAGTACCCATTCTTTTATCTCTTTACTTCTTGAATAAATTTGCTTTCAGTTTACTCTGTGGATCTGCCCTGAATTATTTCTTGCTTGAGATCCAAGAGCCCTCTCTTGGGGTCAGGATAGGGACCTCTTTCTAGTAACATAAGTAGAGAGATGAAGACTCTAAGAAAAAGTCAAAAGGAAATGTCAGAAAATATAAACACTGTAAAATAAGTGAAGAGTTCCTTTGATGAGCACCTCAGTAGACACAACAGGAGCAAAAAATATAATTAGTGAGCATAAACTTAGCTCAATGAAAATTTCTCAAACCAAAACACAAAAGAGAGAGAGAACCAAGCAGATTTAAGAACAGTGGGGCAATTTCAAAGGGTTGTAATATATGCATAATTAATATTACATAAAGCAAAGAGAGAACAAGGCAGAAGAATAATTAGAAGTAATAATGGTTGGCCAAGTGTGGTGGCTCATGCTTGTAATCCCAGCACTTTTGGAGGACATGGAAGGCGGATCACTTGAGGCTAGGAGTTCAAGACCAACATGGTGAAATCCTGTCTCTACTAAAATACAAAAATTAGCTGGGCTTGGTGGGTGCACCTGTAATCCCAGCTGCTCAGGAGGGTGAGGCAGGAGATTCACTTGCACCCAGGAGGCCGAGGTTGCAGTGAGCCCACATAATGCCACTGCACTATACCCTGGGCAACAGCTCTGTCTCAAAAAAATAAATAATAATGGATAATGGTGGAAAATTTTTCAATATTAATGACAATCACCAAACCACAAATTCAAGAAGGTCAGAAAACAGCAAAGAGATTAAAAACCACTCCACTAAAAATAAAAACAAAAGGACACACAGGCAAACATACTCAGGCTGTAGAAAACCAAAGTCAACAGGAAAATCTTAAAAGAAATGACAGGAAAAACAATTTACTATAAAGCATGAAATCAATAATTTAAAATCCAAATTGTTAGAACTTTAAAATATTTTGAGCCTTAATGTGATTATGGGGCCTGAGTCAAGTAAACAGGCAGCTATAATCATTGTTTCTCCTATTATAGATTAGCCTTGTTCTTTACTTACATTGTTTTGTAAATGTTGTAAAAGACTAAAGAATGCCAGGGAAGATGTCTTCCCTCTTATTGTTGGTCTTCATTATAGATTAACTTTCCTCTTACTCTTTTTAGGCAAAGATTTTATGACAATCACATTGTCTAAGAAGGAATATTAAATGCACTCTTTTAAAATAGAAAAGAAATGGAAAAAAGCTGTACAGAAAAGAAAAGTATAACAAATTACCTTGTATAGAAAATGTTATAATCCTACTGAACTTCCATGTTTTTTGCATATATAAGAAAGACTTTAACTTTTAACTTCAGAGCCTTGACCCCATTCCTTTGGAGACTGTGCTACCTAAATATCTATTCTCAGCTTTATACTTCAATAGACTCTTTTAAACTGGATTCTGATCCTTTTGATTATTTGATGTAGACAAGAAAAATAAAGATAAGAATCAAACTAGGCATCTCCTCAAAATCCATGCAAATAAGAGAATTGTCTAAAATATTTATTGTGTTTGGGAAAATATTTTATCATTCAATAGCAAATGAAAATATCTTTCAAAAGTTAAAGAAAAATAAATTTTTTTCAAGCAAAAAAATTTTAAGTAAAGATCGTTAGCAAATCTGCAAGAAACATTAAAAGATTTTCTTCAGGCATCAGAAAAGTGATACAGGCCAGAGGCTTGGATTTGCATAAACAAAAGAGGAACATCAGAGAAAGAATATGAGATGTTAAATAAAATATTTTAATTTTCTTATTTGTAGTTAATAAAAGATAATTTTTGAGGTAATAATATAACAATGTATGGAGTGTTTATAGCACATGGATTAAGTGAAATAAAGAACAATGTTCTAAGGAAAAGGAGGGAAGCACTGAAGATACTCTGTTATAAAGTACCTATATTATACTTTAAGAAAAATAGTGTTAATTGAAGGTAGTCTTATATTAGTTCAAATATATATTATAAAATCTAGGGAAAAAACAAATTATAAAGAAGATAACTGATACACTAAGAGAAGAGATAAAATCATACAAAATGTTCATATTAAACCAAAACGTAGGGGACAGACAAAAAAGAAATGCAATGAATGGAAGAGTTAGAAATGTGATTGATATAAATCTGATTACGTTAATGATTATTTTGAAGGGAAATAGTCTAAATATTACAATTGAAATACAAATACTGCCAGAGTAGATAAAAAATAAGACACATCTATATGATGTCTATGAGTAGCCAACAATAACTATAAAGAATTAGGTCAAAAGTTACAGGAATGGAGAATGATATTTCATGTTAACCCTAATCAAAAGAATCAGAAGAAAGCTGGAGTAGCTATGCTAATTTCTGGAGAAGAATGGACTTCAGAACAAAATAGAATATTGGAGATAATGGGGGCCATTATATGACGGTAAGTGGCCAATTTTCCAATAAGACATACTATCCTAAATGGGCATGCACCAAATAATAGAGTATCAAAATGCATGAGACAAAAACTGACATAACTCAAAGGAGATATAGACAAATTTCTTAATATTTGGAGATTTCAATACCCCTGTTTAGTAAATAATTTTGATGAATCAGTCAGGCAGAAAATCAGTAAGAATATAGTTGACCTAAACAGCGCTATTATTTAACTTGGTATAAGTAACATTTATTGACTATTCCACTCAACAAGAGCAGAACATACAGCTTTCTTAAGCCCACATAGACTATTAACCCAGATAGACCACAATACAGACTGTAAATCGATTGTAATCAGTCTATAATAATATCAATGAGAAAAACTAGATTCTTATACTATAATGGAGAAAAACAGTAAGGACATACTTGAACTGAATAGCACTGTCAATCACCTGTATCTAACTGGCAGCTATAGAATACTTCATTCTACAATAGTAGAATATACTTTCTTTTCAAAGACATAGGGAAAATTCAGCATGATAGACCAAATTCTAAGCCATAAATCATACCTTGACAAATTTTAGGGCATAGAAATGATACAATATCTGTTCTCAGACCATGATGGAATTAAACTAAAAATCAGTAACAGAAAGATTGTTTCAATCCACAAATATTTGGATAATAACACACTTCTACTAAATAACATAAATCAAACACATCTCAGAGAAATTTTAAAATATTTCAAACTAAATGAAAATGACTATAGTAAATATAACTTACCAAAATGTGTAGGATGCAGCAAAATCCATGCTTAGAGGAAAATTAATAGTATTAACTGCACATATTAGAAAAGAAAAAATATGCAGAATTAATAATCTTGTACGTTAGGAAATGCTAATGAAGTTCAGGAGTTGAGAGCTGAGCAGTGACCTCCTAAAATGTTCCAGAAACAAAGCCAGTCAAATGAATACACATTATATCACAATCAAACCCTAAAGGTAATCAAATAGGATAAAAGGAGAAAAAAACCCATCCAAATATCAGCAACCTCAAAGTTTGAAGAAACTGATGAAAGCCTACAAAGACGAAGAAGAACATGTGCAACAACTCTGACAACTCAAAAAGCCAAGGTGCCGTCTTGCCTCCAAATGAGTTTACTATCTGGGGCTGAGATGGCTAAATGACTGAAATATAATTCAGAAGATAGATAGAAATAAAGACCCTTGAGATGCAGAAGTAGTGGAAACCCAACCCAAGCAAGCTAGGAAACACTACCAAACAATAAAGGAGAAGACAGACAAAATAGCCAGTATAGAAAAGAACATAACTGAGCTGACAGAGCTGAAAACCACACTACAAGAATTTCATAATGCAGACACAGGTATTAACAGCAGAGTTGAGCAAGCAGAGCGATGAAGAGCTTGAGCAAGCAGAACTTGAAGACTGGCTTTCTGAAATAAGACAGCCAGACAAGAAAAAATACAAAAGAATGAAAAGGAAAGAATAAAACATCCGAGGTATAGAAAAAAAATAACTGACTCAGTAGAGCTGAAACACACATTACAAGAATATCATAATGTGGACACTGGTATTAACAGTAAAGTAGACCAAACAGAACAATGAATCTTAGAGCTTGAAAACTGGCTTTCTGAAATAAGACAGTCAGACAAGAAGAGAGACAAAAGAATGAAAAGGAAAGAATAAACTTCCTAGATATATGGAATTATGTAAAGAGAAAAAATCTATGACTCATTGGTATCCCTGAAGATGGGGAGAGTATAAGCAACATGGAAACCGTGTTTCAATTTATCATCCATGAGCACTTCCCAAACCTAGCTAGACAGGCTAACATTCAAATTCTGGAACTACAGAGAACCCCTATAAGGTACTCCATCAAAAGGTCAGCTCCAACACGTAATCGCCATATTTTCCAAGGACAAAATGACAGAAAAATTATTAAAGACAGCTAGAGAGAAAGTTGAGGTCAGTTAAAAAGGGAACCTCATCAAACAGCAGAACTCTCAGCAGAAATGCTATAAGGCAGGAGACTGAAGGCCAATATTCAACCTTCTTAAAGAAAATAAATTCCAACCAAGAATTTAACTCCATTCAAACTAACTTGCATATGCAAAGGAGAAATAAGATCCCCATGATCAAACAGGCTTCATCCCTGGGATGCAAAACTGGTTAACTATGTGCAAATTAATAAATGTGATTCATCCTGTGCCAGAACTAAAGACAAAAATCACATGATGATCTCAATAGATTCAGAAGAGGCTTTTAATAAAATTCAACACTACTTCTTACTGAAAACTTTCTAAAAACTATGTATTGAAGGAATATACCTCAAAATAATAAGAGGCGTCTATGAAAATCCCACAGCCAACATCATACTGAATAGGCAAAACCTGGAAGCATTCCTCCTTTAGCTGATAAATAACAACAGCATGCTCAGAATACAAAAGCAGTGTACAAAAATTACTACCATTTCTATTCCCTCAAAACGGTCATACCAAGATCCAAATCAGGGACACAATCCCATTCAAAATTGCCATAAAAAGAATAGAATACCTAAAAATACAACTAACAGATGAGGTGAAAGATCTCTACAATGAAAATTACAAAACACTGCTCAAAGAAATCAGAGATAACACAAATGAAAAAATCTGATGCTCAGAGTTAGGAAGAATTAATAGCATTAAACTGGCCATAATGTGCCAAGCAATTTATGGATTTAATGCTTTTTGTATTAAACTACAAAGGACACTCTTCACAGAAATAAAAAAAAAATTAAAAATTCATATGGAACCAAAAAAGAGCCAAAATAGCCAAGGCAATCCTAAGCAAAAGCAACAAAACTGGAGACATCACACTACCCAACTTCTAACATTACTACAGGGTTACTGTAAACAAAACAGCATGATAAACAAAACAAGGCATATAGACCAATGGAACAGAATAGTGAGCCCAGACAAAGGCCACACACTTACAACTATCTGATCTCTGACAAAGCGAATGAAAACAAGCAATGGAGAAAGGTTTCCCTATTCAATAGATGATGCTGTGATAACTGGCTAGCCATTTGCAGAAGATTGGAGCTGGACTTCTTTACAGCAGATAAAAAAACCAACACAAGATGAATTAAAGACTTATATGTGAAAACCAAACCTATAAAAATCCTACAAGACAACCTATGTAATACCATTCTGGACACAGAAAAAAAGATTTCATGACTAAGACACCAAAAGCAATTGGAACAATAACAAAAATTGACTAATGTGATCTACTAATTAAACTAAAAAAACTTCTGGATAGGAGAAGAAACTATCAACAGAGTAAACAGACAAAATACAGAAGGGGGGAAATTTTTGCAAACTATGTATCTGACAAAGTTCTGATATCCAGCATCTGTAAGGAACCATAAAGAACCTACAAGGAACACATTTACAAAGAAAAAACCAACAACCCCATTAAAAAATGGCAAAAGACATGAACAGACACTTTTCAAAAGAGAACATACATGCAGCCAACAAGCATATAACAAAAAAGCTCAACATCACTGATCATTAGAGAAAGCAAATCATAACCACAATGAAATACCAGTTCACATCAGTCAGAATGACTATTATAAAAAAGTCAAAAAATAACAGATACTGGCAAAGTTGTGGAGAGAAAGGAAAGTTTATATACTGTTAGTGGGAGAGTATATTAGTTTAGCCACTGTGAAAGACAGTGTGGCAATTCCTCAAATACATTAAAACAGAACTATTATATGTGGCATAGCAATCCAATTACTGGGTATATACCCAAAGGAATATAAATCATTCTATTATAAAAATATATGCACACATATGTTCATTGCAGCACTATTCACAATATCGAAGACATGAAATTAAATTAAATGCCTATCGATGGTAGACCAGATAAAGAAAATATGGCACATATACATTGTGGAATACTATATAGCCAAGAAAATGAGATTATGTCCTTTTCAATAACAGATATGCAGCTGGAGATCATTTTCCTCAGCAAACTAATGCAGGATGAGAAAACCACATACCACATATTCTCACTTATAAGTGTGAGCCAAATGAAGAGAACACACAGACATGTAAATGGAAACAACAGAGACCAAGGCATATCAGTAAGTTAAGTGTGGAAGAAGCAAGAGAATCAAGAAAAATAACATGCGTACTAGGCTTAACACCTGGATAACAAAATAATATGTAAAGCAAACCCCCACAATACACATTTAGTTTACCTATATAATAAACTTGCACATGTGTCCCTGAACTTAAAATAAAATTTTAAAACAATCCAAAGTAAACAAAAGAAAAAATAAAAATTTAGAATATTAAAAATCAGTAGCAAGAAAAACTTGAGAAAATTCACAAATATACGTAAACAACGTTTGTAAACAATCAACAATTTAATGAAAAATTTAAAGTTTTATAGTATCTTGAAAGAAACAAAAATAGATATATAGTTTACCAAACTTATTATGTCAACTTACTGCATGCAAAAAAAGCAGTTCCAAAATATAAGTTTATAGCAATAAATGCCTTAATCAAACAAGAATCTCCTAAATTAAGAAAGCTATGTTTTAATGATTTTTTTAAAAGAACAAATCAATTGCTATATTAGGAGAAGGAAATAATTAGTTAAGGTCAGAGCATAATTAAATGAAATGAAATAGAGACTATTAAAACAACAAAAGGAACACCAAAGTTACAGATTCTTTTGAAAAGATAAACAAAATTGGCAAACATAGCTAGATTAAGAAAAATGAGAGAAGATGAATAAAGTGAATCAGAAATAAAAGAGGAGATATTATAATCGATAAAAGAAACACAAAAGATAATGAATAATTATTATGAACAATTCTATGTCAACAAATTGGATAACCTAGAATAAATGGATAAATTCCTAGACACATATGACCTATGAAGACTAAATCATGAACAAATAAAAAAATCTGAATACAAGATAATGAGTAAAGAGATTAAGTCAGTAATAAAAGGTCTCTCCTTAAAAATCAGCCTAAGACCTAATGGCCTCACAACTGAATTCTACCAAACATTTAAAAAATAACATTTCTTCACAAATTCTGAGGAGATTAAAGAGGAAGGAAAACTTTGAAACTTTTTTGACAAGGCCAGCATTACCCTGATATTAAATCCAGAAAAGGACAATACAATGAAGAAAGACTGCAGAACAATATACTAGCAGACTGAATTCAACAATACATTAAAAGGATTATTCACCATGATCTAGTGTTATTCATCCATGCAAGAAAGGTTTAACATAGGCAAATTAATAGATGTGACACATATATTAACATAATGAAGGATAAAAACCATATAATCCTGTAATTAGATGCAAAAAAATGATTTTGACAAAATTCAAAATCATTTTATGATGAAAATTCAATAAATTAGATATAGACGAAATGTACCTCAACACAATAAAGGTCAAATTCAAGAAACTTACAGGTATCATTATACTCAATGGCAAAAAGTTGAAATCCTTTCCACTTACATCCAGAAAAAGACAAGAATGCCCACTCTCATCATTTCCATTCAACATAGTATTGGAAGTCCTTAGCACAGCAATCAGGCAAGAGAAAGAAATAAGGTCATCTAAATACGGAAGGAAGAAGTGAAATTCTTACTGTTTGTCAATGATGTAATCTTATACACAGAAAACCCCAAAAGATTCCACACTTACAAAAAATCATTATAAACAAATACATTATAGTATATAAAATTAACATGCAAAATCAGTAAAATTTCTATATGATAACAGACTTTCTGAAAAAGATATCAAAAAAGCAAACCCATTTATAATAGCTACAAAAACTAAAATACTTAGAAATAAATTTAACCAAGGAAATTAAAAAAAAACCACACTGAAAACTACAGAAAGTTAGTGAAATAAAATGAGGAAAACACAAGTAAATGAAAGAAACCTTGTGTTTACAGATTGGAAGAATTAATGTTAAAATCTCCATACTACCCAAAGTGATCTACATATTCAATATATCACTATCAAAATTTCAATGTCATTTTTCATAAAAAGAGAAAAAAATTCTACAATTCATGTGGAACCACAAAGTAAGCTCAAATAGTCAAGGCAATCAAAAATAAAAAGAATAAAACTGGAGGTATCATATTACTTGATTTCAAACTATAATACAAAGTAACATCAATTAAAACAGCAATATACTGGCATAAAAATAGACACGCTGACCAATGAAACCAAATAGAAAGCCTAGAAGTAAGCTGCACATAAGAAGTAAATCGATTTTAAGCAAAGGTGCCAAGAACGCACAATAAAAAGGACAATTTCTTCAATAAATAATTTTGAGAAAACTGGATATCTACACACAGAAGAATAAAATTGAGCCCTTATCTCAAACCATACACAAAAATCAATTCAAAATGGATTAAAGACTTAAAAAAATGTGCTGTGGTAAAATTGCTAGATAAAACTTAGGGGGAAACTGCACAACACTGGCCTCGGCAATGTTTTCCTAGATTTGACTTCAAAAGCACAGGCAATAAAAGCAAAAAATAGACAAATAGGATTAAAACAAAATAAAAAGCTTTTGCACAACAAATAAAACAACTAATTCGAGAAATAACCTATGGATTGGGAGAAAATATTTGTAAGCTATACATATGATAAAAGGTCAATATCCAAAACATATAATATATTAGAACTACTCAATGAAAAGAAAACACATAATCACATTTAAAAACTGTCAAGGAAAGGGAACAGAATAGATATTTCCCAAAAGAAGACATTCAAATGTCAACAGATACATGATGAATGCTCAATATCATTAATCATTAAAGAAATGCAAACAAATTAGGCTATTCCCATGAGATACCGTCTCACAACTTTCAGAATGGCTATTATCAAAAAGATGAACAGGTGTTGGTAAGGTGTGGCAAAAAGGAAACTTGTATATTATTGGTGGAAATGTAAATCAGTATAACAATTACACAAAACTGTATGAAAGTTCTTCAGAAAACTGAAAATGAATTATCATATGATCCAGCACTCCAACTTCTGGGCAATTACTCAAAAGATTTGAAGTCACTGCGTCAAAGGTATGTCTGCACTCCCATACTCATTGCAGTGCTATTCACAATAGACACATTATGGAGTCAGCTTAAGTGTCCATCAACAGAAGACTGAATACAGAAAAATGTGGCATATGTACACAATGAAATATTATTTGACCTTAAAAAATATATTTCTGTTTATTCTGATAACATGGATGGAATTGGTAACCATTATCTAAGCAAAGTAATTCAGACAGAGAAAGACAAATCTTACATGTTCTTACTTAATGGAATCTACAATAATTTACTCTGTAGCACCAGAGAATAGAATAGTGCTTACAAGAGGCTGAGTAGTGAAGGAAATATGGAAGATGTTGGTTAAAGGAGATAAAGCCTTAATTAGACCAGAAGAATAGGGTGATTTTTTTATTTTTTTGAGATCTATTCCACAGGGTAATGAACATAGTTGGCCCTCTGTATCTGTGAGCTCCAACCATGGAATCAGCCAACCATGGATCAAACATATTAAGGAGAAAAAAGCAATAAAAATAGGAATACAATAACAAATAATACAAATGTTATAATACAGTATAACAACTATTTGCACAGAATTTACATTGTATTAGATATTGTAAATAATCTTAAATGATTTAAATCATATGGAAGGATTTGAATAACATAAATGCAAATACTATACCTATTTATACAAGGGATTTAAGAATCCATAGATTTTGGTCTCTGCCAGGGACCCTGGAGCCAATCACCTTCAGACAACAAGGAACAAGCGTGCTGTACACTTCTAAATTACTGAGTTGATTTCAAATGTACTTACCACAAAACATAATAAATATGTGAAGTGGGTTTGTTAATTAGCTTGACTTAAGAATTCCACATTGTATTCATTAATAATGACATCACTTTTTATTCCACTAGCATAGACAAATATAAATTTTCAATTTACAATAAAAAATGATGGCCGGGTGCAGTGGCTCATGTCTGTAATCCCAGCACTTTGGGAGGCTGAGGTGGGTGGATCAAGGTCAGGAGTTCGAGACCAGCCTGGCCAACAAGGTGAAACCCAGTATCTACTGAAAAATAAAAAAATAAAAAAAATAGCCCGTCATGGTGGTACGTGCCTGTAGTCCCAGCTGCTCAAGAGGCTGAGGCAGAAGAATTGCCTGAACCCAGGAGGCGCAGGTTGCAGTAAGCTAAGATCACACCACTGCAATCCAGCCTGGGCCACAGTGTGAGAATCCGTCTCAAAAAAAAAAAAAATAAATAAAATAAAATGCAATTGAAAACAGGAAATTAACAGATAAATTAAACAAAAATTGTTCTTTGAATATATCAGTGAAAGTATCAAACCTCTAGCTAGGCAATAGAAGGAAAAGAGAAGAAAGGAATTACCGATAACCAAAATAAGAGAGAGGTCATCATTTCTGATCCTGCGGATATTAAATGATAATAATACAAAGAGTCCATGCCCACAAATTTCATAACTTGCATGTATTTCCTTCCCAAAATTCACTACCCCATTGTAAAAATTTTTAAAAATCAGAAAAATTTCAACTGATTGATATTTGATACAATACCTGATTAATACTCTACTAAACTTACAAAGTGTCAAAAACAAGGCTTATATAAGAAAGTTTCATAGCCAAGAGAAGCTTAAAAACACATGAGCACTACATATAATTCAGTACACTTAAACGGGATCTTGGAACAGAATGACTATCATGGGTTAAAACCAAAGAAATCTAAAGAAGGGTGGACTTTAGTTGATGACTTAAAGAATAATACTGCTTCAAATGTCATGATCAACATAGCCAAATAAAATTTAAAATTTTTAAAAATATAAAAGTAATGAGACATTAAGTAATATAATTCAATATAGAAATACAGGATCTGAAATGCTAGTAGCTTACCTATAATATAATATCAAATGAGGGCTCTAATTACAAATTGATGAATAATATACTACTTAAATACTGATGAGGAAAATAAGAAATTAGGGAAAGGCTAATATTTGTTATGAATTAATTTACTCACAAAATTATTAGTATAAGGTTATTAAAATGTCTGTTGAAAAAGAGATACACAAAAAAACCCACAGAAACAACAAAAACACACACAAAACAACACACAAAAAAAAAACAAAAGAAAAAGAGATACAAACCTAAGAAAACGTGGTAATGTCTTTGAATACATCACAAGACCTCTTTGTTCTCACAATTCTTTTCCATGTAAGTAGTTGTTCTAGATTGTCAGAACAATAGGCACAAACCAAGTTAATATGATGGTGGAGAAATCACCCATCAAAGCCATGGGAAAATTGGGACAATTAAACTAAGAAAAAGTTGAAATCAGGAATAGTGTCAGTTAACAATTTTTCAAATTCAATTAAACGCATGAGCCATAGTCAGAGGTATTTCTCAAATCTGAAATTACTACATGTGGAAATGTGAGTGACATTTCTGGAATAGCTAGAAAAGCTCATAAATGATGTTTTTATTTTCATGTCTGAAGCCCAATTTTGACAGTACTATAGTATTTAAAATCTATGACTTAAAAGGAGCTGTTTGATAAAATATGATCAGAAAGGACAGAACAAATGGACGCTATGAAACAAGAGTTTCTTTCCTTAAAGAAATTAAAAATAAGTCATATCCATAGACCACTGTATTAAAATTATATTGAGATCTTTGCCTCCTCTTTTCAACTTAAGGTTATTTACAAAATATATAAAGGATGAACTTTAAAAGAAGAGATTGTAGAAACCATATCATTTAGAATTTTTATTTAAAAGAAAGATAAAATAAAGCCAGGATTAGTTACCTATATAATATGCACGCTCTGGAATCACGTACAAGTGGAGCCATTTCCTTGTAAAGGTTTATTAGCTGAATCTCCAAAACAAATGTGCATATATATAAATTATACTGTATAAATATATAACACTTATAGTTGAACCTTGAATAACACGTCAGAAAAGGCAGAAAAGGTACCAAAGGAAAAAGAGGAAACAATTCGATGATAAAGCACAGCAACTACAGTTCTCTCTTCTGGAGCTGGCAATGGAGCCAAAAGTTAGAATTATAGCACCCAGTCTGTGAGTCTATGTTCTCCTTGTATTCAACCAGTGCCCAGAGATGTTTGTAAATGAGGCAAATCAAACCTTTATAGGACCAAAACGCTTACTGATTCTGTCTCTTTTGAGTTAATGCAGTTTTCCCATGACCATTTTTTTTTAATGAAACATATGGTTTATTGCCATACAAAAAGTTTCCTTTGTTCACAATGCTTAAATATGGGGTGAATAATAACAAACTGCACAGGGAATACACTTGACAGATGAAGTATATTAACCACAGTGCAAGGAAGAAACTCAGTGAATCTCCAAGACATAGCTTTTCTCTTTTCCAGTATAGCAAATACTCAATTTTTCATGGTGTTTAAGATCCACAACACTGGTCAGTACAGCATCCCATTTCTTTGAGTGTAATAATATGAAGGATGTTAAATAGAAAAGGGTCAATCTTGACTTTCAACTCAAAAAACTATGATTATGTTTCATAATGACATTAAACCACCTTTGGGTACTAGAAAGTCAAAACTCACCAACCCAAGGTTTGTGCTGACAGAAAATCAAAACTCTTTCTGTGTTTTATTTGGGGTAATAGGTGAAACACAGCATCTCCAATTTCATCTCTCATTGGGAAGCCTGTATATAATGCCTATAGTATAAATCGGAGAAAATGGCAATATATTCTAGCCACCAGTTTAATTTTTATGCCAAATAATATACGACAACACCTAATCATCTAGGGAATTGTTTCCCCTTAGTCCTAGTACTGTAACCAAATTTTTTATCGACCAATCATCTTTCATTGAGATGGACTGCACCTGATAGTAGGGCACGAGGTAATGCCAGCGTATTTCACCTGTATGAACTACTTGTGGCATTTTTTTCTCTTTTTTTCTCCTTTCCACTATTTGTGGCATGTCTTTTTTTTTTTTCCTCCAGTTTTATTGAGGTTTCATTTACAAATAAAATTTTTTAAGTTCATGGTATACACCATAATTTTTTTATTTCTACATAGTATAAAATGATTACAATTAAGTTAGTAAACATATCCATAACTTCACATAATTATCATTCTTTTTTGAAGAGAATATTTAAAATCTACCGTTTTAGCACCTTTAAGTATATGATACAGTATTCTTAACTATAGTTATCATGGTGTATATTACATACTCAGACTTTACCTTGTAAGTGAAAATTTATATCTTTTGACCAAAGTAGAGCTGTTTTTCTCAACCTCCAGCCTCTGGCAAGGAACATTCTACCCTGTTTCTATGAGTTAGACTTTTTTTGAGTCTACACATAAGTGAGATTGTATAGTGTTTTAACTAATTTCACTTAGAATAATGGGCTCAATCTCCACACTGACCCATGTTGTTGCAAATGGCAGGATTTATTTTTTGTAACTGAATAATCACACACACACACAAACACACGGGTGCATAAATACATATATATGTATGTATATATATATATTCTATTTTCTTTATTCACACATCCGTTGATAGACAAGTTGCTTCCATGTGTTGGCTATTCTGAATAATGCTGTAATGAACATCAGAGTCCAGATTCTCTTCAAAATTGTTATTTGCTTGGATATATACTCAGAAGTGGAATTGGTAGATCACATGGTAGTTCTATTTTTTATTTTTTTAAGGAATCACCATACTGTTTTCTATAATAGCTGCATCAAGTTACATTTCCACTAATGGTGCACAAGTTTTCCCTTTCCTTCACATCCTTACTAACATTTATCTCTTGACTTTTCAAAAATTGGCATACAAGTAGGTGTGAAGTAATAATTCATTGTTGTTTTGATTCACAATTCCTTGATAATTCACAAGAGTAGGCCAATTTTCTTATATTTAAATGTGTTCTAAAGAACACATGTAAAAAGCTGTTAAAACAAATAAATTTAGTAAAGTTTTGAGATACAAAATAAGTTGCATTTCTATACACTAACAATTAACTATTTGAAAAAGCAATTAAGAGAAGATTATTATTTATAGTGGCATCAAAAATAATAAACAGGAATAAATTTAATGAAGGATGTAAGAGCTGTAATTGTAATTGAGATGTAAACAATATTAACTAAATAAATTGAAGAAACGAATAAATGGAAAGGTATTTCATGTTTGTGGACTAGAAGAATTAATATTGCTACAATGCCTGAATCACCCAAAGTCTTCGATAGATGCAGTACAATTCCTATCAAAGTTACAATGGCATTTTTCACAGAAATAGAAAAAGAATCCTAAAATTTTTGTACAGAAACACAAAAGACTCAAATAGCCAAAGCAATATTGAGAAAGAACAAAGCTGGGAGCATTACATTACCTGATTTTCAAATACATACACAGCTATCATAATCAAACACAATGATATGGGCATAAAAATCTTTTCATATACAATGAACTAATATTTGAAGAAGGTGCCAAGAATACACAATGAGAAAAATAGTCTCTTCAACAAGTGGTATCGGGAAAACTGAATATCCAAAAACAAACAAACCATATAATTGAAATTGCATCCTATCACAAACCATTCACAAAAATTAACTCCAAATGGAGTAAAGAATTAATTTAAGTTCTGACCCCTGAAATTCGTAGAATAAATATCTGGAATAAGGTTCCTGGCATTGTCTTGGTCTAGATATTTTCAGGTTAATTCTACATGGAAATCTTTTTAATTTTATGTATTATTTTTACTTTAAGTTTTTGGATGCATGTACAGGATGTTCAGGCTTCTTACATAGGTAAACATATGCCATGGTGGTTTGCTGCACCTATCAACCCATCACCTAGATATTAAGCCCTGCATGCTTTAGCTGTTTAGCCTGATGTTTTCCCTCCCTCTTCTTCTCTGGCAGGTACCAGTGTGTGTTGTTCCCCTCTCTGTGTCCATGTATTCTCATTGTTCAGCTCCCATTTATAAGTGAGAAGATGCAGTATCTGGTTTTCTGTTCCTGTGTTAATTTGCTGAGGATACTAGCTCCCAGCTCAAATCATGTCCCTGAAAAGGACATGATCCTGTACCTTTCAATGGTGGCATAGTATTCCATGGTATGTATGTACCATATTTTCTTTATCTAGTCTATCACTGATGGGCATTTGGGTTAATTCCATGTCTTTGCTATTGTGAATAATGCTGCAGTGAACATACATGGGAATGTATTTATATAACAATGATTTATATTTCTTTGGGTATATGCCCATTAATAGGATTGCTGGTTAAATGATATTTCTGGTTGTAGGTCTTTGAGGAATTGCCACACTGTCAAATGCTTGAACCAATTTACAGTTTCACACACAGTCTAAAAATGTTTCTATTTCTCCATAGCCTCATCAACATCTGTTGTTTCTTAACTTTTGAATGATCACTATTTTGACTGGCATGAGATGATATGTCATTGTGGTTTTGATTTGTACTTCTTTAATAATCAGTGATACTGAGCTTTCTTTCATGTGTTTGTTGGCCACATAAACGTCTTCTTTTGAGAAGTGCCTGTTCATGTCCTTTGCCCACTTTTAAATGGAGATGTTTGTTTTTCTCTTGTAAATTTAAGTTCCTTGAAGACTCTAGATATTAGACCATTGTCAGATGGATAGATTGCAAAAACCTCCCATTCTGTAGGTTTCCCTTTCACTCTGATGGTAGTTTTGGTTTTTTTGAGATGGAATCTCACTCTGGAGAGTAGAGTGGAGCAATCTTGGCTCACTGCAACCTCCGCCTCCTGGGTTCAAGCAATTCTCCCACCTCAGCCTTGTGAGTAGCTGGGATTACAGGTGTATGTCACCACTCCAGGCTAATTTTTGTATTTTTAGTAGAGACGGGGTTTCACCATTTTGGCTAGACGGGACTCGAACTCCTGACCTCAAGTGATCTGCCCACCTTGACCTCCCAAAGTGTTGGAATTACAGGTGTGAGCCACCACGCCCAGCCAATGATAGTTTCTTTTTCTGTGCAGAAGCTCTTTAGTTTAATTAAATGCCTTTTGTCAAATTTAGCTTTTGCTGCAATTGCTTTTGGCACTTTTCATCATGAAATCTTTGCCTGTGCCTATGTCCTGAATGTTATTGCCTAGATTTTGTTTCAAGGTTTTTATAGTTTTGGTTTTACATGTAAGTCTTTAATCCATCTTGAGTTAATTTTTGTATGAGGTGTAAGGAAGTGGTCCAGTTTCAATTTTCTGCATATGGCTAGCCAGTTTTCTCAGCACTATTTATTAAATAGGAAACTCTTTCCTTGTTGATTGCTTTTGTCAGGTTTGTTGAAGATCACATAGTTGTAGATGTGCATTCTTATTTCTGAGATTTCTATTCCATTCCATTAGTCTATGCCTCTGATTTTGTACCAGTATCATGCATGCTGTTTGGGTTACCATAGCCTTATGGTATACTTTGAAGTCAGGTAGTGTATTATCTTCAGCTTTGTTCTTTTTGCTTAGGATTGTCTTGGTTCGTTTTGGGTTCCATATACATTTTAAAGTAGTTTTTTTTCTAATTCTCTGAAGAATGTCAACAGTAGTTTAATGGGAATAGCACTGAATCCATCAATTACTTTTGGCAGTATGGACATTTTCGCAATATTGATTCTTCCTATCCATAAGCATGGAATGTTTTTCCATTAGTTTGTGTCCTCTCTTATTTCCTTGAGCAGTGGTTTGTAGTTCTCCTTGAAGAAGTCCTTCATTTTCCTTGTTAGCTTTATTCCTAGGTATTTTATTCTCTTTTTAGCAATTGTGAATGGGAGTTTATTCAAGATTTTGCTCTCTGCTTATTACTGATGTATAGGAATGCCTGTAATTGTTGCACATTAATAGTGTATCCTAGTCTTTGCTGAAGTTGCTTATTAGCTTAAGAAGCTTTTGAGCTGAGATGGGGTTTTCTAGATACTGGATCATATTATCACCAGAGACAACTATATGAGAATCTTTAAACCTCATAAATTTAGATATACATTTCTCTCCCCAAATTTGGGAAGTTTTTGGGTACTATTCAACAATCTTGCATGTTGTTCACATGTACCCCAAAACCTAAAATGCAATCAAAAAATAAATACTATTTGTTTATATAGATGTTTTGTCCCTTTCTGTTCATCTAATATTTGCATAATGCACATATTATTTTGCTTAATAACATCCCATACATATGCCTTATGCACTCTTTTTCGTTTTTTTTAGCTCCTCTAACAGTATAATTTTAAATAACCTATTTTTGACTTCAAAAATTATTTCTTCTGCTTCATTGAGTCTTCTTGTAAAGCTGTCTAGTAAAATTTTAATTCAGTCATTGTATGCTTCAACTTTAGTATTTCTGTGTAAATTTTAAAAAATTCATTTTTTTCTATTTTTTTTGCTGAATTTCTCATCTCGTTCACAAAATGTCTCCTTAATTTTAGTAAACTATTTCTGTTTTCTTGTAGTACACTAAACTTCAAGACAATTATTCTAAGTTGTCTGTCAGTTCACAGATCTTCATTTATTTTATTTCATTTTATTTTTTTATTTTTTTTTTTGAGATGGGGCCTTGCTCTGTTACCCGGGCTGAAGTACAATGGCATGATCTTGGCTCACTGCAACCTCCATCTCCTGGGCTCAAGCAATTCTCGGGCATCAGCCTTCCAAGTAGCCAGGATTACAGGCAGACTCCATCACATCTGGCTAATTTTTATATTTTTAGTAGAGACGGAGTTTCACCATGTTGTCCAGTCTGGTCTCAAACTCCTAACCTCAGTGATCCACCTGCCTCAGGCTCCCAAAGTGCTGGGATTATAGGAATGAGCCATTATACATGGCCCAGATCTTCATTTCTTTAGTGTCAGTTGTTGAAACTTTATTAGTTTTCTTTGGAGGTTTTTTGCTTTCTTGGTTGTGTATGAAAATTATAAATTTGTTTTGAAGTCTGTGTATTTGAGAAAGTGGTCACTTCTTTCATCATTGACTCATTTGCTTACTGGGAAAAGACCTGCACCAGTCAGTCCAGCCTGGAGTTCTGGACAGGCCAGCTGGTAAATTCTGTGAGAAGAAGGGGCTTGATCTCAGGGCATATAGTTGTTCAGGTCTGCTGCCCATGCTCTAAGGTTGTGTAGGGCTGCTGTCTGGGTTTTGCAGTTAGGTGTCATCTGGTTGAGTTCTGTATTCTGGTAGGACCACTGCCTGAGCTTACTGATTCAGTGAGGCCAATAGTTGAGCTTTTCAATTACCTCTAGTCATGCAAATTTACAGGCTAATCTCTTTTCTAGAAAGGGTCACTTCCTAGATGATTGAGTGAGGCCACAGGTACACTCTGCAATCGTTCCTGGTCAGGTGGGAAGCCATTTTTAGCTGATTGGTGTGTCTGGCTGGACTCCACATTCAAGCAGGACTGCAGGCTGGGTTCTACTATCAAAGGAGATCTCTGGTTGCATGTACTTCACAGTTGGGTGTGGCTTCATGCTATTTTCTGCTGTGAGTTGGGGTCACCAGCTTGATTCCCTAGTTTAGTAGGAACACACACTATGCTCCATGATTGATCAGGGCCATTGGCTGGGCTTCTTGCTTAGGTGTGGCCACCTTGCTATGTTCAGCAATTGGGCAGGGTCATGGGCTGGCCTTAGCGGCCAGGTAAAACTTTATATAAGGCTCCATGGCTAGAATAATCTTTGGTGAGGGAAATTCTAATCTGTTGATTCACGCAGATAAATGAGTAGAATTCTGTTATAGGAGTTCATTGTCAGTTTGAGTAATTATACCTTTAGTTTTCTTTTATAAATCAGGCTCATGCATTTTTCTTTCTCCATCAAGTCATCCTAGAAAATTCTCCTTGAAACTACAGATATACATAGACATGAAATACCTATTAATTCATTTATGTCTCCTTGAACTTTCCAGGATTAGTCATACTATATCAAGGTCTATTATACTATTTCTGTGTAAACATGAAATGCTTATACACATTCAAAATTTCCTCTCATGTCCACCTTTAGGATTAAGTATATCAGACAACACTTGATTTGTGATGGATAGCTCAGGTTGCTTATGTACTTGGTTACATTTTCTTGAGCATTCAGTCTCTATGCACTAGAAGCAGTGACCTACTAGCAGTAGCAAGCCAGGAGCTTCTTTTTTAAATGAAGAACATTGTTGGCTAAATATAGCATGACCTTGTTCCAAACATTGCAATTCTTCTATCAAGCCTTATTAGGAAAAAAAAAGTTCACATCTGCCACAGGCACTTAAAGCAAAATTGTATCTGATGGGCTGTAAGGTTCAAATGACATGTGGCATTTTAGTAGAACTTGGTTGTGATACAGAGTTGTCTTTTGCTCCAACAAAACAGGCAGCCTTATAAGTAACATGATAAACTGAACAAAGCAGCATACATTTACATGTTTACTTTAAAATGTCCTTGCTAGCTAGGCACAGCGGCTCACACCTATAATCCCAGGACTTTGGGAGGCTGAGGTGGGCAGATCACTTGAGCTCAGGAGTTTGACACTAGCCTGACCAACATGGTAAAACTCTGTTTCTACTAAAAATACACACACAAAAAAAATGCCAGGTATGGTGGCAGCACACACACGGAACTACAGCTACTCCGGAGGCTGAAGCACAAGAGCTGCCCAAGTTTGTTTCCTGGAACTTTACAATCATTTATGCTATTGGTCTTATCTTTAACCATATCTGCTTTTAGCTACATAAGATAAATAACTCTTTTATTTATTTTCCATTGTTAAATGTTAATTTTATGTTTATACAATTTTTCTCTTAAATTCCAACTTGTAAAGTTTGAATGTATATTATACATGGAGATTTCTAAAGATGAATTTTAAGCAATTTTTGTGTTGTGTGACATTTCCCGCTGCCCACACTCTTTCCCTCAAATTGTAACACCTGAAGCAATACTTTGTTAAGAGCCATACTGTTTTTTTTTTTTTTTTTTTTGCTTTGAGTACTATATTTCTGTTATATTCGTTTTTGTGAGTTATTATGCTTCTTTGGAACATGAAACAATGATAAGATCGGTTTTAAGATTAAAACAAGCAGCATTCAATTTTTTCTCATCAAATGCATCTCTCCAAAGAGAACATGGGTTTCAAAAAGGCAAGATCCTCAACTGCTTTGTCCATTGCTCTAAGCTTAGAATAATGTCTTATATCATAGGTGCTTAAAAAATTTAAGCTAAATTATAAGGAGGTATGGCCAGGACTGTGCTTGAGAACTGTCTCTCAGCTTTTAATACTTCAGTAGTCATCATTATGATAAGGGTAGTGGTAGTGTTCAACTCCTTAGCATGGCATCTAAAGCATGAATACTTCTCATTCTGTTTAGAGTATAGCCCATATCATTGTATGGACTATGACACTTTTATACAGTCCAGGCCTTACATACTGCTCCCTATCATATGTCTGTTTTTTTGCCACTCTCTAGACATTAATCACCTACCACTCTTGAGTTATTTAAATATTTAAATATTCCAGACATGGAAACTTTACAAAGAGTTTATCTTCTGCATTCAAGTACCCTACCTGTATTTCCTTTACTCTTAATTTCTCTTAATATAGTCTAGGTTAGTAGATATTTTATTTCCTCAGGTACTTATTTTCTACAATATTAGGTATTTTATCCCTGTTTTATTGTATATTAGATTGTCAGCACACTTATTATAGCCTGGAAATGTATATTTGCATCAATAATTGTGGAAATGTCTAAAATGTAAATCTCCTAAACTCAGAGTCAGTGTCAAACTATTTACCCATTACCGTATTTCTTGAAATGGAGAATAGTGACAAATTTATGCTTAATAAATATTTGCTGAATGCAAATAAAGAGNGTGATAGGTGCTTAATAATCTAACAGGTCTGCATTTTCCCACATGGATCTTTTATTTATAAATAAAAACAAGTTTGGTTCACCAAGAAGTTCATGTACCTCTGTGCTTCTGCAGGTATTGTTCTCTGCCCTGTCAACTTCACGTTCCTCTAATTTTATTTTTGCACCCTCAGATTCCAGAACATTCTCACAAATTTTAAGATTCAGAACACTCCTAATTTCTTAATTAGTATGGCATTATTTACTTAAGGCAGAATTTGCATTACTCACAAAAGGTGAATCTTCAAGGATTAGCTTTTTAAGTTTTTACTACTCTTTCACAAAACTCTATATTCTCTATTGAAAATAGACTCTATAATTATGCTGTAAATTTGAAGATTTTCTCAATCAATAGAAATAAACTCATTTTTGGTCCTTTAGATCTATTATTTCTAAATTTGTGACAGTAATTCATGTAAACCGGTGATTTTCTTCTTTCTGATGATTTCCCATCACATATAGAACAAGTTCCAAATGCCTTAGTATAGCATTCTGGTGCTACATTATGTAGCACTTGAAAATTGTTCAAGTCTTATTGCCCACTATTTATACTATTTATTATTCACAACATTTATCAAATTGATTCATATGGTAAATATTTATTGAAAACCTGCTGTATTTCAGACACTGTTTTAAGACTGTAGACAGAGCAGAGAATAAAACAGACAAAAATGTCCTATGATCATGCAACACGTATTCTGGTTCGCAGAGTGAGGGAAAAAGGAAGGAAATATATGTAGCATTCTAGAGAATAGTAAGCATCTCAGGGAAAAGAAATAAAACTAAGGAGACACAATGAGCATCAGGAAGGGAAGTCCAATTGTATTGCGGTCAGAGAAGATATTGTCTGCGATACTGGTGCAATGACATAGAAGTCAGAAAGCCTCAATTCTAAAGATGATTAACTTTAAAAGTCTGTTAGGACTCAGTTATTTCATCATATGGTAACGTAAGACATAAAAAACATACCTCTTTCCCTCCTGACAACTTTGGGTTTGGTGCCCTATGTATGTGTTTCAATAGAATTGTGTGTTTATTATTCTCATAGCACTCCTTGGTAAATTAAAAATATTCCGATATATGTCTGTCATCCTTTAGCTACTAAAATGTAATTCCCTCAAAATAATTAATTTTTTTGGTACTGATCTTAGCAAAGATGCTTAGAAACTGTTTCTTGAATCTATTTGACCTAGTTGTACTGGGGTGGTTGGCAGGCTATTCCATAATCAACATATTATGATAGTCCAATTGTTTTTATATTTTATAGTTTCTTCTTTGTAAAAGGAGAGAAGTGGTAAGTTGTAGGGAAGTTGAAAAAGAGTGGTCAAATTTGTTCATTACAATGAAATGGAACTATTATCATTATCTAGGATGGTCTTCAAACTGCCTTTATGAAAAGTAAAATCTCTCAAAGGAAATCACTAGATAGTTTCTTTATATTATCATTCCTTTTATATTGAGTATGAAATTGGTTGTATTTCCAGATCAGTGAGCCCAGCAGGAGTACAAAATAAGTTTAGTTAGTCTGAATTTTATTCACTACCAAAGTTACAGCTTTTGATGGTTTATTTCTTTATTATAAATTCCTAGCAATGAATTTCTGCTGCATTATGACTGAGTGGTCCCTATTATACCCATTCCTCCACCAGACAACTATAATATCTAGGAGCAGATGAAGAAACAATTACCTAAACACTCAGAAATGTGAGCAAATATATCCAGGAAATGACACTTAGAAAGAGGGAATAGGAAGGGTAAGTTATCAATTCCTGTATCTCTGAGTCTGAGGTCAGCCTGCCATAGATGCTACTCTGGGGAGATGAAACTTCAGTGGCAAAAGTTCAGAGCAAATAATGTGGCCAAAGAAGAGAGGGGAGAATCCCAGAAAGAAAATACTCCAGAAGATACTGCCAAATTATTGATGTAACTTTCTCTGAGTCTCTAACTGACCTCTAAATTAGTTATGTATTAAAAAACTTCAGATAAAATAAAATTGAACAAGCAGGTTAATCCAAATAATGTAATGCCTGGACACATCATAATCAAGCTACTGCAAAAGAAACAGTAAAGAAAAATTTTGAAAAGGGCTATAGAAGGCTGACACGTCACACAGGGAAACAATCTCTGAATGAAAGCCAGCTTCAACAGAAAATATCAAGTCCAAATGACATTGGTAAAACATCAGTAACATAATGGCAGGAATGAACTTTCAAACAAGAACTGCATGCTAAGCAAATACATCCACTGAGACTGAAATTGTAACAGATTAATATTCATATAAAAGCTACCTGAGAGTTATTTCTATTGGATCTGATCTGGAAATTTTGAAGGAAATTCTTAAGCCAGAAATGAGGAAGATAAAAAATGGTAAATACTTGGGTAAACCTATTTATCTTTTCTATTTAGTTATAAAAACATGGATCATCTAAAGCAAAAAGTAAAATATTATCTCTTACTATTTATAGTATATGTAGATATACTAGAGCTTGAGTCAAATTTGAGAATTATAGATGGTAATTAGTGGTTGCAAAGTTAATAATAGATCCAAAAAGACTGAAAAGTTAGGAATAAAAAAAAGTTATGAGTTCATATCTGGGAAATATTGAGTATAATACAATACTGCAGATAATTTTATGCCAATATATTTGAAAATAAAGATGAAATGCATAAATGCCTATAAAGACAGAACCTAGTAAAATGACTGAAGAAATAGAAAATATTGAAAGTCATATCTATTCAATTTGCTACACGTAAAAAATAAACTGCCAGAGAGAAACTGTACAGTAACAGATAGATTCATTGGTAAATTTCATCAAACACTTATAAAAGAAATAATACCAATTCTACTCAAACCATTTAGAAAATATACAGGGAAAAGATACTGCCAAAATTATAAGTCCAATACAACCAGAAATAAAAATATTATTTGTGTATATAGTAAAAATAGTTAAAAACATGTTAGCAAATATAATCTAGAAATATGTAAAAGGAATAATATATTGAGATCAAGTAGGGTTAATTTTAGAAAAGTAAGGTTGGCTTAACATTAAAAAAAAATTAAAGAGTATAGTTGGTTACTGGTAAGATGACCAAATAGGAACAGCTCTGATCTGCAGCTCCCAGTAAGATCAACGCAGAAGGCAGGTGATTTCTGCATTTCCAACTGAGGTACCACTGGGGCTGGTTAGACAGTAAGTGAAGCTCATGGAGGGGGAGCTGACAAAGGGTGGAGTGTCACCTCATCTGGGAAGCACAAGGAGTGAGGAGATTTCCCTCCCCTAGCCAAAGGAAACCATGAGATACTGTACCAGGAAGAAAGATGCATTCAGGTCCATACTGCACTTTTCCCATGGTCTTTGCAACTGGCAGACCAGGAGATCCCCTCTTGTTCCTATGTCACCAGGGCCCTGGGTTTCAAGCACAAAACTGGGTGGCCGTTTGGGCAGACAATGAGCTAGTGGCAGGAGTTCATTTCCCCCTGACCCCCAGTGGCATGTGGAACACCAGCGAGACAGAACTGTTTACTCTCCTGGAAAGAGGCTGAAGCCCAGGGAGCCCAGTAGTCTGACTCAGCAGGTCCCACTCCCACACAACCCAGCAAGCTAAGATACACTAGCTTGAAATTCTCTCTGCCAGCATAGCTGTCTGAAGTCAACATGGGATGCTAGAGCTTGGTTGGAGGAGGGTGTCTACCATTGCTGAGGCTTGAGGAGGTTATTTTACCCTCACAGCCAAGAAATCTGAACTGGGCAGAGCCCACCAAAGCTGAGCAAGGCTGCTGCAGCCAGACAGCCTCTCTAGATTCCTCCTCTCTGGGCAGGACATCTCTGAAAAAAAGGCAGCAGACCAAGTTACAGACTTACAGATAAAGCCCCCATCTCCCTGGGACAGAACACCTGGGGAAAGGGGTGGCTGTAGGTGCAGCTTCAGCAGAATTAACTGTCTCTTCTGACAGCTCTGAAGGTATCAGCAGATCCCCTAGCACAGCATTCAAGCTAGAGTAAGGGACAGACTGCCTCCTCAAGCGGGTCCCTGACCCCTGTGTACCCTGACTGGGAGGAACCTCCCAATAGGGGCTGACAGACGCCTTACACAGGGGAGCTCAGGCTGGCATCTGGCAGGTGCCCCTCTGGAACAAAGCTTCCAGAGGAAGGAACAGGCAACAATGTTTGCTGCTGTGCACCTTTCGCTTGTGATACCCAGGCAAACAGGGTCCAGAATGGTCCTACAGCAAACTCCAGACCTGCTGCAGAGGGTCCTAACTGTTAGAAGGAAAAGGAACAAACAGAAAGGAATAACATCAACATTAACATAAAGGACATCCACTCAGAGAATCCATCCAAATGTCAACAATATCAAAGACCACAGGTAGATAAATCCACAAAGATGGGGAGAAAGCAGTACAAAAAGGCTGAAAATGACAAAAACCTGAATGAATCTTTTCCGCCAAAGGATCACAAATCCTGGTCCTCAAGGAACAAAACTGGAATGAGAATGAGCTTGACAAACTGACAGAAGTAGGCTTCCGAAGGTGGGTAATACCAAACTCCTCCGACCTAAAGGATCATGTTCTAACTCAATGCAAGGATGCTAAGAACCTTAAAAAAAAGGTTAGACAAATTGCCAACTAAAATAACCAGTTTAGAGAAGAACATAAATAACCTGATGAAGCTGAAAAACACAGCACAAGAATTGCATGAAGCATGTACAAGTATCAATAGCCAAATCAATCAAGTGGAAGAAAGGATATATGAGATTGAAGATCAACTCAATGAAATAAAATGAGAAGACAAGATTAGAGAAAAAAGACTGAAAAGAAATGAACAAAACCCCCAAGAAATATGAGGCTATGTAAAACGACCAAATCTAGGTTTGATTCATACATCTGAAAGTGACGGAAAGAATGAAACCAAGTTGAAAAACACCCACAAAGGGAAGCTCATCAGACTAACAGCATATCTCTCAGCAGAAACCCTATGAGCCTGAAGAGAGTGGGCACCAATATTCAACATTGTTAAAGAAAAGAATTTTCAACCCAGAATTTCATATCCAGCCAAACTAAGCTTCGTAAGCAAAGAAATAAAATACTTTATAGAAAAGTAAATGCTGAGATATTCTGTCACCACCAACCTTGCCTTACAAGAACTTCTGAAGGAAGCACTAAACATACAAAGGAATAATCTGTACCAGCCACTGCAAAACATACCAAATTGTAAAGACCATCTATGCTATGAAGAGACTCTATCAGCTAATGGGCAAAATTACCAGCTAGCATAATAATGACTGGATTAAATTCACACTTAACAATATTAACCTTAAAAGTAAAAAAAGTAAATAGGCTAAATGCTCCAATTAAAAGACATGGACCAGAAAATTAGATAGAGTCAAGAACCATTGGTGTGCTGTATACAGGAGACCCCTCTCATGTGCAATGACACACATAGGCTCAAAATAAAGGGAGAGAGGAAGATTTACCAAGCAAATGGAAAGCAAAAAAAATCAGTGGTTGTAATTCTACTCTTTGCTAAAACAGACTTTAAACAAATATCAAAAGAGACAAAGAAAGGCATTATACAATGGTAAAGAGATCAATGCAACAAGAAGAGCTAACTGTCCTAAATATACATGCACCCAATATAAGAGCACCCAGATTCATAAAGCAAGTTCTTAGAGACCTACAAAGAGACTTAGACTCCCACACAATAATAGTGTGAGACTTTAATACCCCAGTGTCAATATTAGACAGAATAACGAGACGAGGATAACCAGGACTTGAATTCAGCTCTGAACCAAGTGGCCTAATAGATATCTACAGAACTCTCCACCCCAGATCCACGGAATATATACTCTTCTCAGCAACACATCGCACTTACTCTAAAATTGACCACATAATTGGAAGTTAAACACTCCTCAGCAAATGCAAAAGAACGAAAATCATAGCAAACAGTATCTCAGAAAACAGTGCAATCAAATTATAACTCAGGATTTAGAAATTCACTCAATTCCGCACAACTACATGGAAACTGAACAACCTGCTCTCGGATGAAATTACTTGGAATTAATGAAATTAAGGCAGAAAAACAGATGTTCTTTGAAGCCAAAGAGAACTAAGACACAACATACCAAAATCTCTTGGACACATTTATATGTGGAATCTAAAACAACTGAAATCACGGCTGCAGAGAACAAAATGTTAGTTACCAGAGGGTTGGGGGTGGAGAAAAATGGAAGTTGATGGCCAAGGAATACAAAGACTTAGACAAGAATACTAAACTTTGAGGGTTTTTTTAGATCTATTACACAGCATAGTGAATACAGTTAATAATAGTGCACTGTGTATTTCAAAATTTCTGATAGTAAATTTCAAATGTTCCTGCCACAAAATAAATAAATAAATAAATATTTGAGCTAATGGCTATGTTCATTTTTATTTAATTAATCTACATTATATTCTTAAAACACAGTATCAGTTGATACCCTATAAACATAGAGAAATATAATTTGCCAGTTTACCATAAACAAACCATATGCTCTTAATATTTGCAAACTAGTTTTGTAAAACATTAAACACTAATGATTAAACCTCTTATCAAACTGGAAAAAGAAATTTTCTCCATCTGTTAAAGTGTAAATATGGAAAACATCTGGCTAACTTCATAATTAATGTGGAAATAGTAATTGTATTTTTCCAAGATTGAGAATAAGGAAAGGATGTCCGCCCTTCTCACTCATATCAATATTGTACTAGGGATTTTTGGCAATGAAGAAGGCAATAGAAGAAAATTTAAAAAACACGTAAATGATTGCTATCAAACATATAAAATGAACTCCTACAACTAATAATAATTAAGATACCTAATCCAATTAAAAAACACAAATATTTTTAGCAGAAACCTCACAAAAGATAATATACAAATAGTGAATTAAAAGCTATTTTACAGCATTAGTCATGAGCAGAATCAAATTTTACACTGAAAAATGGCAACAATACACACCAAGTAAAATGTCTAAAATTAAAAGACTGACAGCATCAAATGCTGGAGATGACATGGAACAGCTGTGCCTACCATGCATCATCAATGAGAGTGTAACACGGTGAAACCACCTTAGCAAAGGTCTGGCATTTTCCTATTAATTAAACATACACCTACCACATGACCCAGCAATTCTAAATATTTATCAGAGTATTTAAATATATTTATAAACATTTGTAAAAGAATATTCATAGAAGCTTTATTCATAACAACCAATAAGTAGAAATAGCCCAAATGTTCATCAGCATGAGAATGACTTCACCAACTGGTTTATTCATACATTAGAGATGTAAACATCGATAAAAGGAAAAAGACTACTGATACATACAGCAGCAAAGACAGATACAAACGTTACTGAGTTAATGTTAATTTATTCAAAGTAGGCCGGGCGCGGGTGGCTCAGGCCTGTAATCCCAGCACTTTGGGAGGCCGAGGCGGGTGGATCATGAGGTCAAGAGATCGATACCACTCTGGTCAACATGGTGATACCCCGTCTCTACTAAAAATACAGAAAATTAGCTGGGCATGGTGGTGCGTGCCTGTAATCCCAGCTACTCAGGAGGCTGAGGCAGGAGAATTGCCTGAACCCAGGAGGCGGAGGTTGCGGTGAGCCGAGAC
>NW_016107753.1:227447-251442 GCF_001604975.1 Cebus imitator | reverse complement strand
AAAAAATTATTCAAAGTAGTCATACTATATGATGCCATTTTTACGAAATGCTAGCCCAGACAAAGTTAATTTGGGTGGGGTGGTGGGGAACTACAAGAGTTATTGTCTTCAGCTTTCAGGAAGATGAAGTAAGGAATAAAGAGGGAATTTACATTTGAAGTATTTCCGTATTTCCTTGGTGTGAATAGTACCACCATCACCATGATCAACTATAAGCTATGGAATTGATGTCGGCAAACCAAATTTGGGAAAAGGTATGCATAATTAGCTCTTATGAGCTGATTCAAGCTGATTCCTCACACAGTAAAATGTGGGGGAGCTTTTTAGAAGATGGTAATATTCTGTATCCTGATAGAATTTTAACAGTAGTTAGCATTTGAAAAATCTCAGCCAATATACAGTTACAATAAGTGCATTTCACTTTTTGTAAATTTTCCACACAATAACTTTAAACAAATATAGAACTGTAGCTAATGATAAAAAATCTAAAATATTTAAGAAATGTAGTACCCATGTCTGCAGCTTTCTTTGAAATGTATTAAATAAAAAAGTTGACAGGTGGATGAATAGATCTGTGATAAAGCATGTATAACAATATCAATAATAAGATTTAGGTTTTGATGATACAAGTTTTCAGTCTAAACTTCTTTCAACTCTGCAAACTGTTTAGAAATATAAAAAAAAATCAGAAGAAAAAATAAATACCTTCTCTAATAGTTTATTTTAAGCAGTTATAAATTATATCAAATATATTTTCTCATCTGTAAATGTTATACTGGAGTTTCCAATCTATATTTAAAGGCAAAATATATTTCCTGTATATAATGATTATTTTCTTTTTCTTCTGGAAACTTGATTTTTCTAAGTCTAATTTCATTTGCATTAAATTTTAAAGACCAAGTAATTTCATTTTCCTAATACATATGAAATTAAAATCATTGCCTTGATTGAAAAGCTTTATTAGCTCTCTATAATCTGATAAATTAATTTTAACCACATAGAATGTCACGTAATACTGAATAGTTTCCATTGCTGCTGTAATAAATTACCATGAAGGTAGCACTTTTAAAATACCATAAAACAGGAGCTGGACAGGGCTGCATCCTTCCTAAAGGAGGATCTGTTTCCTTGCTTTTTCTATTTCCAGAGACTGCCTCCGTTACTTGGATCATGACTTAGTTTCTTCATTTTTGAAGTCAAGAACAGCACATCCCTCTGACTCTTATTCAACAGTCACGTTGCTCATCAATCATAGATAGGAAGGGTTCTCTGTTGTTAATAACTTATCTGATTGAACTGTACCCATCCAGATAATCCAAGTTAGTCTCCCTATTTCAAGGTTTATACTTTTAAGCACATCTGCAAAGTCCCTTCCTCCCTACTCACAGACTCTAAGAAATTAAGATGTGGACATCTCTGGGGACAATTTTACTGCCTTCTACACAGTCTTTGATAACATAATATTAATAATTAAAATTTTAGGCAAATTTATCTCCATTCAACATTATGCTAATCGTGTTCTAATTGAATGAGATAACTTGCCTAAGTTATCTTTAACCTTGAGTCTTACGGTACTTTCATTTCTTCACCTGTTTAAAAACATTACTGCTAGTCAACATTTATTGATCATTTACTAAGTATTACCTTCAGTGTCTGTCAATGAAATGTCTTCTGACGAAAGTAATAAATGGTAATACTTTATTAGTGATTTATTAATCTTAGTAAATACTCTCTCTAGGCAACTGGGCATCACATTTATCATACATTTTTCCTCCCAATACATCTAAAACCCCTTGAACATTGGTTTTATGATTATTTTACGTAAAAACACCTACTGCTCTTATTTGAGTCACCTACAGTAGGCTACTTAATACATCTGTGTTGTTTTAAATTGTGTTCAATCAACAAATATGTATAGAACATATATTGTATATGGGGCTAAATGTAACAATCTGTTGGGGAGTTTGAACTGTGTTGGCAATGAAGTTTATAATAAAATGCAGACAAAAAGGCCTATAAAATTATTTAAAATATTAACTAGCATATGCTTTATTCCAAACGAGTGGCATAAACAAAAAGTGCCAAAGAGTTATGATATCCAGGATCTCAAACATCTGTAATTGATTTTTACAACTTTGACTTAACTGAACTGAACTGAAAAAAGTAATGTTCTACCTAATTCAGAACAGCTGTCTCTCTATAGTTAAGCCACATGGTAATCATGCCATGCACTCAGAGATAAAGCCACATTAAAGTAATGGTTATAAGGTTTTTTATCACCATTTTTCACAATAAGTAACAGCTTATGGGGAAATAGGAAGAAGAACAGAGAGACAAAGAAGGAAAAGACAAGAAAGAAAATACTAGAAAAATTGTAAGGACCAGAAAAGTCATCTATCAACATGATGCCTAAGATTCTTTAAAAGTTTGATATAATTAAAATTGTATGATTAAATAGTCATCGGCTACTTGGGAATAGGGTATCAATTTTTAAAAAAACCACCAAAAATTTATTCTGATAGTAAAATAAAACAATCATCTGTTGGATTACAGGAATGTAGGTGGACACTTTGTTTTGTTTCTAGAGGGAAATTTGATTATTTAAATATTTATTTTAATATTTGTAAATCACAAAGACAGGAGACTTTGGGATTATGGTGCTCTTTCTACTGAGTGCTTCTAATAATACTAGATATACTCTTTTTTTGGGAAAAATCACCTCAAAACCAATTTTTTATTTTCTGAAATTATAAAATTAGAAGGGCTTCTGTTTTTTATGAGTACTATTTTGTGCAAAGCAGTGGAATCAAAGGTATAAAATCAGGGGGTCAACTCTTCTCATCTTACATTACAGAAAAAATATAATTGCATGAAGATTTATTACTACTATCAGTTTAATTCTATATGTGTCTTATAAGACAGAGCAGGATATGGAGGTTACTATTGGATCTTGGTAGCACACCGACCTGGTTCAAAATAAACCTCTGTCACTTCGTAGCTTCTTTCCATCCCCATGTCCACATCTGTGAAATTCACATTCATATATGTGAATCCTTTTATTACAAAATTAGATATATGCATATAATGTGCCATGTGTAATAATTATAGCAATGAATAACAATACATCCAAGCATTCTGTCACATAAATGTGACAGTAATTATGCCTAAGCATAAAGTTACAACCCAAAGCTCTTTCCTGTGTTTTCATTCAAATTTATATTAATTAAGTTTTAAAATCACTTATATTGAGAATTTGGGAGTTGAAGAATAAAAATATATGCTACTGAACAATGGACACAAAGTAGAATAAAGATTGCTTTATATATCTTATTATGATCCTTTGTGAGTATAGCATTGCATTTTAGTGATTTTTCATCTAAAAATTAACTCTATATTTACCAAGTTAACTAAATATATATGTATATCAATATGTCAAATGTACATATTTGTAAATGTTAAGTTAACAACATGAAATACTACACTAGCATTTGCCAAAATCCTGGATGAACTGTCTCTCAAGAAATAAAACACTTTCTATGAGTTATTTTTCTGAGCTAATGATGACACTATAATATTAGTGCTACCAAAAGCTGCATTAGAAGGCTTTACTTTGTACTCTCTGTGTATGAATATACTCTCCAATTAATAACTTTAATTGTCTAATTTATTCTAAAACTTTTGTTTACTTTTGTGAAACAGTCTTGCTGTGTTGCCCAGACTGAAGTACAATGGTGTCATCTCAGCTCACTGCAACCCCCACCTCCTGGGTTCAAGTGATTCTTGTGCATCTGCTTCCCGAGTAACTGGGATTACGGTCATGCACCACCATGCCTGGATAATTTTTCCATTTTTAGTAGACACTGGGTTTCACCATGTTGACCAGGCTGGTATCGAACTCCTGGCCTCAAATGATTTGCCTGCCTTGGTCTCCTGAAGTGCTGTGATGATAGGTATGAGTCATCACATCCAGCCTCAATTTACTCTAAAATATTGATCGCATTGTGAATTATATTTTTTAACATCACATGTTTTTATTTTTAATATGTATTTATATGGATATCTCTAAAGTACAGACAATTAAAAGAAAGTCTTTTCTATTCCTGTAGTATTATCAAATACTCTCAAGTACAATCTTCTTATTAAGCAATGTATTTTGTTAGTTTTAAACAGGTTACTGAAACACTGAGATACTACAAAAAAAATGGACTGGTATTATTTTTCACTTTTATTTTCTTTATCTTGGCCAAATTCCTTCACAAATGTCTGAAACACTTTGATATTTAGTCAAAAAAGAAGATATATATATGAAAATGTTAACTGCATTGCCTGACTTTTGCTCCCTATTTCAAATACTGAATAAAATATCTTTTATCTGATTTTCTTTCCATTGAGCTATTGTATAACATCTTAGAAAATTAACTTCCCAGAAAAAAGTGAGATTATTTTGGAAAACCAAAGTTAGTTTGATCTTGTTATTTTATTTGTTTGCTGCAGTTTTCTTTAACACTTGGTGAAGTGCAAGATTACCATTCTTGTCATCAAACACTAAAGCTGTGAAATCTTAAGTTTACTGACTATGCAGATTAAGTCCAGTGCTTCCATGAGGAAAATAATGAAAAAGTGCCTGATCCTTCATGTAAATCACACAACTCAGGAATCCTTGACTCTGTAAAATACACTAGAAAAGAATGAACATAAAGGCTTTACACTTCTAAAGGGAAGATTACTAATTAAGTTCTCTGCCTGAGATAAGAGTAGTTTACTTCCTACTGTGATGATAAGGTCATTTCCTACTGAGTGAAATCGCCTATAGAATGAACATTTTAATAAGACTATTTCTAAAGAACTTTAGTAACATGAAATTTTCAAAGAAACTCTTCTGTTAATCCCTAATTAATTGCTATTCAGCTGTATATATTTATTTTTGGTGAAGAATTTTTACAAAATTACCATCTAAGGAAAAAGACTTTTCAAAATACAATTTTCTTAGATTTGTCATGACAAAAATGCAACTGTTTTGAATTAAAGCTCTGACTATAACTGTGTTACAGCTGGAGCTGATTTTGTGTAGACATAGTTAAGACTTACTGATTCACCTTAAGTTGTATTAAGTTTCCTCTTTTTCCCTTTTTTGTTTTCCTTGACAAGGTTTCTTTTCCAGGGTAGGATTTAAGAGAAGGTAGGATTATGGTTTGCTAACCTAGGAGATTAGCAATAACACAAGAAGAAATATTTCATGCAAAATATGTCTGTTTCCACAAAGTGCAAAATGCAGTATTTTTCAGGATCTACATACCTTTGGAGAATTACATGAATATTTGGTGCTGACTTGTTGAGCTCCTAGAAAGCTGAATTTATACTTTTAGCAAAAGAGTGTCTATACTGTGTCTTAATGGATTTCAAACAAGAAAATAAATTAAGTATGAAGCAGGAAATATTTTAAGAGGTGACTGGAATGTAACATGTATAGGTTTTGCAACATGGTAAAGAACATATGGGGTGCAGAATAGGAAATGAATGACAGAACAAATATTTCTCCCTGCTGACTATAATAGTGATCAGGTATATGCAAATTGCTTAGTATCATCATTAAGCAAAGAAGTAATCTCATCTGTTTCATACTGTTACTAGGTGTAGGTTAAATGAGCTGTCTAGTTATAAGTATTTACTCTAACAAGGTTTAGTTCATGAATTTTGCAAAGTAATTTTTGTTACAAAACTTTGATTTCTCATGTGTAAAATAGTAATAATGACCTCCTAATAGGGTTACTTGACAGTTAGGTAAATAACTATAAATACAAGTTAGCCTAGGCCAGGCTATAGCAGGTTTCCAATAAATCGTAGCTCCCTTTTTTTTCCCCCCACCTTTTTCTGGATGTTGCCTGTGAACACAAATGTATATATGGTGATTTTCCCTGTGTGTATAGATTTGTTGATATTCAGGGGAAAGAGATGTTGATTAATAGTGGTTTTAAATGTTATAATAGTGGTTTTAAATGCGAAATTATGTAAATTTTGTATTTATAAATTTAAAAATTAAAGTTAAAACTAACGCTCAATTTTTTCTTAGTTGCTGCAAGAACACCAGAAAACACAGTAATTCTAAGGGAAGTTAGGTGTCTACTCTCTACCTTTCCCTGGTTATATAAGAAAGTAAATGAATGTAATATTATATGTTTATTTTAATAAATCACAGGGATTTCTCTTTCCGGCTCCAATACATAAAGAGCTTGGAAATTGTTGCCTCTATTTGTATACAAGAAAGTGCTGGGCAAACTGAAAATCAGCAAATTTTCTTTGATGCATAAGATAACTTAGGTCACAGGGTAAACCAAAGCTTCAAACTCTCTAAACACACGTAAACACAGAGTCACAACTAAAGTCTGCTTCTCTGGAAGAAAAACTGTGAAAGTCATAAGCTGGCATTAACATTCAAAAGGCAATTTTGATGAGCTGATGAAGGCTTGGTGTGCAACAGCTTAAGAGTAAGAAACTCCTAAAGGTTGCAGTCTCATGGGGCTCCCATACTTTAGTGGCTTATATTGAAAAAACAAACAGAAGTAAGATAAAACAAACAAACAAAAAAACAAACAAAACCCAGGTTCTCACGGTGAAGAGCCAAAAAAGATTCCTTCCTGGCTCTGAAAAAGGAGGAAAAAAGCAAACATTTTGAAATACACTCAGAGTGTTCTTTGTAACAAAGACCTACTACTCTCCAGGGGAAGACTTTATCAGAACTTCATCCCTTTTAAAGGAAGTACATTTTTCCAATAAATTCTCTGTGTTTGCTGTGGTACCTATGGGGAAGGGAGGGAAGCTAAACACTAGTGAACGTCACAGCTCAGGAATACCAGTCCACTAGGACTGAAATTTATTCACATGGTCACAGAATCCTTCCCTGGTCCCATGCCTTACTAATGCACCCAGAGGACTCCAATCAGTGATTTTCAATTGAGCAACAGACTCCATTTGAAGAAGATCTCTTAAGGAAGACCAAAGGAAAGAAAAGACGAGGGAAAAGACAAGAACACTAATTAAGTTTTAGGCCACTGAAAAACTAGTTATAGCAAACACAAAATACAACCCACTTCCTAACCAGATTACCATCAATCTTTATGATAAATGAATTTTTACCTCATTTTTTATTGCCTGTTATGGCATTTTATTAGTTCATTTTCACACTGCTATAAAGATACAACCTGAGGTTGGATAATGTATGAAGAAAACCAGTTTAATTTACTCAAAGTTTCACATGGCTGTGGAGGCCTCAGGAAACTTATGGCAGAAAGAGAAGGGGAAGCAAGGCACATCTTACATGGTGACAGAAGAGAGCAAGGACAAACAGGGGACATACCAGATGCTTATCAAACAACCAGATCTCATGAGAACTCCCTCCCTATCATGATAACAACTCGAGGGAAACTGTCCCCATAACCCAATCACTTCCCACCAGCTCCCTCCCTTGACACGTGGGGATTACATTATGGAGTACAATTCCATATGATATTTGGGTAGAGACACAGCCAAACCACGTCAAGCATATTCAGTTTTAAATGAAAATCTGCAGCATTCTAAATGAGAGGAGAAAAACAGAAGGAAGAGAAAAATGCAGCCTGCAGAACAAGAGTCAGAAGGACAGAGATGGGCCACAGATATTTAGAACTATCAGATAGGGAAGTTAAAATATCTATCATTCTATTAGAAACTGTACTGACAAAAATGAGATTTTGACAAAATCTGGGTAATGAAAAAAGATAAATCCTAGGGAAAAAAACAAAAACACTGTAACAAAAATGAGGAAGCCATTAATTAATTCATCAGTAATCTGAGCATGGCTGAGGCATGATCAGTAAGTTTGAAGAAGGGTCAATAAAAACATTACAAATTAAAATTAATAGGGAAAAGTATTTAAAAATTACACAATGCTGAAAAAAGATGGGACAATTTGAATCAATATAGACATAACTGAAATACCAAAACGAAAATATGCAGAGAATGGGGAGGGTAAGTACTTAAAGTCATAATGGCCAAGGCATTTTCAACATTAATGACAGACACTAAGACATGAAATCAAAAAGCTCAGGAATACCAACACTAATGGAATAAAATATGAACTATCCAAAATCATGACCTATACAAATCTGTAAAAACAGAGAGAAAATCTTAAAGAATCTAAGAGTATGTGGTAGCCTTATCCACAGACAAAGATAAGAATTATAGAAGACTTCTTATTAGAAACTGTGAAAGCAAAAACAGTCATATAAATATTTAAGTATTGGAAAGAAAAGGAAATCTAGGAATCCACACTGAGTTAAACCATATTTAAGAGTGATGAAGAAATAAAGACTTTTTCAGACAAACAAAAACGGAGGAAATTCAACACTGGCAAACTGGCTCTATGAAAAACTGTAAAAGATTGTATCCAGGCAGAAAGAAAATGACATAGGTCAAAAATGCGGATCTACAAAGAAAGACAGTTCATTAGAGAAGGTATATATGTAGGTAAAATAAAATATTTTAGATTGAAATTTATATTTATTATTACTAGTTTTGAGACAGGGTCTCACTCTTTTGCACAAACTGAGATGCAGTGGCGCATTCAACAGCTCACTGCAGCTTCGACCTCTTGGGTTCAAGTGATGCTCCTGCCTCAGCCTCCCAAGTAGCTGAGATAACACTTAGGTGCCGCCACACCTGTTTTTTTTTTTTTTTAAGTAGAGATGAGTTTTCGCTATGTTGTCTAGGCTGTTCTCAAACTCCTGGGCTCATGCAATGTCTCTCCTCAGCCTCTTATAGTGCTATGATAACAGTCATGAGCCACCACGTCCAGCCTATTTTTTTAAATCAATCTAAAGATAACTCTTTTAAAAAGCAGTAGTAATAACACTATGTTAAGTGATTGTAGCATATTTATAAGTGAAATGAACAGTAGTGTCATAAGAACTGTAGAATGTAGAATACTCTCAGATTCCTACAACATAATTGAAGGAATATAGTGTTATTTAAAAGTAGACATATTTTAGATTAATTAAAACAATATATTGCAAACTCTTTGACAACCTTCAAAAACTATTAAAAACAAATATAATTGATATAAGTTGGAGATATAATAGAATCATCTAAATGCTCAGTGAAAACTTGAGAAGGTAGTAGAGTCACAAGAAAAACAAAGAAACATTTAACAAATAGAAAACATTTGCAAGCATGATCAATATTAATTCAAGCATATGAATAATCACTATAAATGTGAAAGCTCTAAATATACCAAATAAAATACGGAGATTGCTGGAATAGACAAAAAAATTACAACTATGTATTTTTTACAACAACTTCCTTTAAATATGAAGATCTATTTTTCCATTTTTTAAAAATAAGTGACAGCTTTTCATTATCATTTAATTTTATGTGGTTAGAAAGACACGAGATAAGGCCGGGCGCGGTGGCGCGTGCCTGTAGTCCCAGCTTCTGGGGAGGCTGAGGTGGGAGGATCGCTTGAGCCCAGGAGTTCTGGGCTGCAGTGCGCTATGCCAATCAGGTGTCCACACTAAGTTCGGCATCAATATGGTGACCACCCGTGAGCGGGGGACCACCAGGTTGCCTAAGGAGGGGTGAACCGGCCCAGGTCGGAAACGGAGCAGGTCAAAACTCCCGTGCTGATCAGAAAGACACGAGATAAGAGTGTATAAAAGGCTGGTAAGTGGATGGCATATATCTTCCTCTTACAGTGCTTACACAGAAAAACCAACCCTAGGTTTAACAGGATTGCAGCTGATTGGTACATTATTACTTGCTGATATACTTGGTAACGTACCTATACCTGTACATTAGATTATCTCTCTTCTAAAAATGGAAAGAAATGACAGCAAGAAGCACAATCTTCAGCATACTTAGGGGTGACTGTTTTTATACTCATAATTCCTTTAACTCACTAATTGATTTCCCTTTTTTTCACAAAAATCCTGAGTCCCTGATCTTACAATTGAGGAAATATCACATTTGTCCCAGTTGCACTGCATAGGCTCAGGAACTATCATTTTCCTATTGGATCAATATTTATACAACTTCATGTAATTATTAGTATTCCAGTTATTTCACATGGCACATAATCATTAATCAAGTGATTATTATATGACAATCATCAGATCAATTCCAACTGAATGACAGTTTACCAAACATCTGAACAATATTCCTCAAAGCCGTCAAAGTTACCAAAACCAAGGCAATTCTAAGTAACTGTTACATTTAAGAGAAATCTAAAGTTTTATGACTTCTTATGATCTAACCTGTTAAGTCCTGACATTTCACTTTCACTCTGTTTTATTGGTTAAGCCAGTCATCAAGTTTGGCCAAGATTCAAAAAGAGAGAAATTAAAAACTTCTGCTCTCTGAGACACCCTTTTAAGAAGTTGAAAACACAAGCTACACACTAGAGGAAATTATTTGCAAACTTCATAACTGACAACAGTATTTGAAATAGATGGAAAACTTTCACAACCAATAGGAAAAAAACAATTCAATGAGTAAACAATTAAAAGACATAAATCAAAGAAGCCATGCAGACAGAAAATACACATATAAAACATGTTCAACATTAGGAAAATGCAAATTAAAACCACATGACATATCACTACAACACCTGTCAGAACGGCTAAATTTAAATATTTGACTAGCGCATGCTGGGAAGGGTGAAGAGAAACTGGGTGACTGACACATTGCTGGTGGAAATATAAAAGCGTACAGCCTCTCTAGAATGTATTTTAACAGGGCAATTTATTTTAAAAACTCAATATTCAACTACCCAACAACCTAGCAATTCTATTCCCTGGTATCTATTCCCCAGAAATGAAAAGTTCAGTTCATACAGAACCCTGTCCATGAGTATTTATCACACCTTTATTCATAGGCTCCCCAACCTGGAAGCAACCTAGATTTCCTTCAACAGGTGGATGGTTAAACATGTGGTGGTACATCCATACCATGAAATGCTACTCAGTAATAAAAAGGAAAAGGATAAGCTATCAAGACCTGTAATAACTTGGATGAAGTTCCAAAGATTTATGCTGAGTGAAAAGAAAGCTAATGCAAAAAGGGCACAAATATGTATGCAAAATTATAGAAACGAGAATTGGATATGGCCAAAACACAGGAACGTGAAGCATCTTTGTGGTGATGCCAATTTTCTGTATCTTCACAGTGATATTCTTATTTTGATATTGTATTGTAGTTTTTCACGGTGTTAAAATCAAGAAGAAACTGGGTAAAGGGTACACAGCTTTTCTCTGTATTATTTCTTGCAACTGCATGTGAATATAAAATTGAACGTGCCAGGCACCAGTGGCTCACACCTGTAATCCCTGCACTTTGGGAGGCCGACGTTGCAGAATGGCTTAAGCCCAGAAGTTTGAGGTCAGTCTGGGCAGCACGACCAGACACCATCTCGATTAAACAAATACACAGGTAAATAAATCAACTGGATGGGAAACAAGACACAGTGCCAGGTACAAAGGTTAAAGAGTACATACAGAGCATATTTTTAAAAAGATTAAAAAATAACTATGCCTAAGGAAGTTATTTCAGGAAAATTGAAGACTGTAAGGAATTATAAAATGTCTAAAACAAGAAAACTAAATTGAGAACAGATGATTGCTACTCTGACATGTTCTTTGCATATGGGACCATGAATGGTTATAGTTAAAGGGGAAGCTCAAACTTAGGAACACATTTACTGTGTTAACTTTTATTAACACACATGATAGAGCCATGTTTTAAGATGCCTGCATACAAGTATAAAATAAGAAATAAAGAAACATTAGGAAACATCTGATATTAATAAGGAAGAAAAGGAATCAATACAGGAAAAATAAAAAACTGGTAACCTGCAGTATTGTATTTGTGATTAAAAAAAAAATGTTTTATTGGCCAAGTATGGTAGCTCACTCTGGTAGTCCTATATCTTCGGGAGGCTGAGGCAGGTGGATGATGAGGTCAAGAGATTGAGACTATCCTGACCAACATGGTGAAACCCCATCTCTACTAAAAATACAAAAATTAGCCAGGCATGGTGGCATGCACCTGTGGTCCCAGCTACCCAGGAGGCTGAGGCATAACTTTTTCCTGTGGACTAAAACAAAAAAAAAAAAAGAAGAAAAATAGAGCATATTCCAAAGTCAATTAACACTTAATGTTTCCAAAGGAGTGTGTTTATGTGTAAACTAAAAGTATCACAGAGTTTTTAAAAATCCAATATGAATGAACAATTATTTGTAAAAAGTAATCAAGTATGTGAGCAGCTCAGATATGAGGTATAAAATATTGGTTATGTGGAATTTCAGTTAAGAGACAAAGGGCACGGTTGTGAGAATAAAATAAAAGAGAAACTCGAAATAAAGGATGAATGAAAAATATCACAGGAGGTCAAAGCACTGTACAAAATGTGTTTCAGGCATATAAAGGACCAGAGGTCATCCCAAGAAGATTGCAGAGTAAAAATTATAAGAATAAATTATCGACCAATGAAATAGATATTGCTAAAATATTAAATTAATCTCTTGCTTTCTTGTCTCAGTTTTCATAAAGAAAATAAGGGACAAATGCTAGAAACAGACATTAATTTCCCTTGGGAGAGAAAAGAAATATTACAGGAAATTGTGATCATGCCAGAAGAGGTAATCAAAAATAGTGATTGGAGCTGCACACAAAAAGAATATAAAAATATTCAACAGTCATTGGCCAGGTATGTCTCACTAGTTTTATTTGAAAGATACTGAGGGAAAAAAATAACCAAAATGCAAAAGGAGAAAAGAAGGATGAAGTTACTCTGTTGTCTGCCTTTTTCCAAAACCTAGCATCTAAGAATACAGCCTATGATTTTTTTTTTTAATTGAAAAGATAGGAGATCAGTATAAGGAGCCTCTTTCTTTTCTGAAACCCTCAAATCTATTGCTACATAATATAATCAGTCAAATGCATTTGTATAATTATTTATTATAATTCTGACAATATATACTCCTGATTTGGGCATTGTTTATTAGGAGAAAGTCAGGGGGTGAATAAGACTATGCATTTATATAATTCTGATCATAGAAATATGTTTATGTCATGAAAAGATAACTGAAGTGATTAGGACTTCTATTTCAAAAGTGTAAAACAGCCATATGAATAAAGGTCAAAATGGTTTGTTTACTGTTTTTAAATACCATTTTATAAAATGAGAAAATACAGACACAACTTTTTTTTTTTTCATTTAAGGCAAAGGCCTTAATATCCAGAAGTAATTTTGAGCAAGAGAAAATAGATTATAGATGTGATGGTGGAGTATGAGAATGGAATGAAAACTTGATGCTGGATCTGTAAAGGAAGGTGAAAAATTATCTTCCTGTAACAACAATGAAATGACTATTTGTGTTCAATTCTATAAAAATGTATGTAATAGATACCACTGAAGTACCTGGGTTCAAGATGAGATGAGTTTAAGATCATTTTCAATAGGCTCAATAAAACTAAAATCATAATCAAGTATAAGGGAACACCATTAAAAATCTCATGTTCACTTGGAAAGAAAATATGCTATAATTAATAACATAATATTGAAAATGAGAAAATTGGGAAAGCAGTATTATAAGCTTCAGATAGCACAATAAAAAATAAATTATAAAGTATAGAATACAGCTAATATTTCAAAATGGTGTATCAGTACTTATCTGGGTTATCTATTTCAGTATAACAAGTAACTCTACTACTTACTGGCTTTAAACAACAGGTCATTATTATCTTCCTTGGTTCTGTGCGTTACCTGGGCTTAGACGGGCAGTTCACACTGAGGGTCTCTCATGTGATCAGAGTTAGATGTTCCTTGAGGCTTCAGTCATTTAAACCTTGACTATATTTTAAAATCAAACTGGCTTACTCACGTGATTGGCATTTATTGATGATTGCTGGCTTGTTGCTTAGCTGAGGCTGTCAACTGGGGCATCTTCATGTGATCTCTCCAAGTGCCTTGGGATTTTCACAGTAAGGCAGCTAAATTTGAAGAGGAAATATTTTAACAATTAACTTTCTTACAGACCCTGGCAGAAGTTTTAAGGCTTCTTATGACTCAGTTTCCGAGACCTTTAAATTTCACTTCCACTACATTTTATTGGTCAAACTAGTCACTAAGGTAGTGTAGTTTCAAAAGGAGAGCAATTAAAAGTCTCAACGAGTTTCAAAAAATTTTAATTTTTTAATCTAGTCCTATGGTCAAAAGATTATTTTTGATATTCTTACATGAAAAATGCTCACCTCCTTCTAAAATACTCCCCAAAGTCTCATCTTATTATAGCATCAGGCTCAGGCCCAAAGTTCAGGGTCTTGTTATCTAAATCTTATCTAGGTATCTAGGTCTCAATGAGGCCCCTATGTGCAGCCCTTAAGTTTGGCATCTCTCAACCCTAAGTTTTTTGAGCTATCGGCCAGTTACCTGACCCTTATATTAACACATACAACATACAATGGAGAGATATTGTAAAGAGAAAAACCAAGAATATTTTTAAAAACCCTTTCCCCAAACTGAGAGGGAGCCAAGGGACCAAAGAATGACTCAAAAAAGTCCAATTTGCTGAGTAGATGTGTCTATTAGAACTTACATAGGAGGCACTCCAGGTTTTGGCAGCTGGACAGCTTTAGATATCTTCCCTGTCTCCCATTTCTAAACTGTCTTTAAGCTAACTTTCTGGCTCTTTGTTCTGTGTGCGTGCGTGTGCGTGTGCATGTGCGTGTGCGTGTGCGTGTGTGTGTGTGTGTGTTAGGACTGTTTTCCTTGGTACATTATCAGGTGCTCTCTTATATGTGTATGTTCTCGGGGATACCTGCTCCTCACATGGGCACCATGGCCTTGGCTCCCAGCCTGGCCTTCAGGGTTCAGGCAGCAGGCATACACCTTTTAGTCACCTTGTGGAAGACCCCTCCCACTACAGATGTAGATAGGATAACTTCAATACTCTTATTCTAAAAGGAAGAGGATGTGAAGTAAAACCAATTCTCAAGTACAGCTGTACATCTCTCATCCATTTCTATACCCTGGAAAATTTTCCACACATCAGTTGACTCTTCTGGGCTTTTTGTTCTGCTCTATGTAGTTATCTTAGGTTTACATCCTATAATTCCAACTGAGTAGCCCTCCTCAGCCTATTCTGGTTATCTAATGCTGATTAGGAAATGCTCCAACATTGAGCAGTTTAAAATATCAGAATCCCAATGTTCTATAAGTTGATTTAGCTTGTGTGGAAAAATGAGATTAGAGTCTTGCATAATGTCTTCCTTTATTATATATAGATACCTCTTGCTTTTCAAATTTCTTATAACCCAGATCTCATTTTTCAAAACACAGAAATAAAATATTTTAAGATAACTTTGTATCCCTTGCTATTGATTGCTTACTATGGACATTTAGAAACCAAATAAATTGTATCGTGGTGTACCTTTAACGAACTACATACATAAACATACATTAAACACACATAAATAGATATGATTAACCAGAAGAAAATGGATTTTCAGTGCAATTCATAACTAATCCCATGTAAAATTTATAAAATATCAGAATAATTTGAAATAATGAAATCACAGTACATAACATTTTAAAGAATAAAAAGAAACGATGTGAATGCAACTAACAATATCTACTTAAAAATATACAAAACAAAAACATAAATGAAAGAAGAAATAGACAAATATGCTACAGTTGGGTATTTCATCCCACTTTCTTAGTAACTGATTAAATAAATAGAAAGTCAGTAAGTGTATTAAAGGCCTCAAGACCCTTATGGAATACCTTGACCAGATGGACATTTATAGATGCCAAGAAAAGAAAATATAAACAAACCTTAAAAACTGAATAGAATCAAAATCATAAAATGTATGTGTCTTCAACAACAACAACAACAACAAAAACTACAGACCAATATCCCTAATGAACACATGCAAGACTTCTCAACAAAAATACTAGGAAATCTAATCCAACGACATATCAAAAAGATAATAAATCATGATTAAGTGGACTTTATTCTAGAGATGCAAGGATGGTGCAAAACACATATATCAATAAATGTGATTCACCACATAATAGAATTGCAAACAAAAAGCAAAGGATCAACCTTAATAGATGGAGAAAAATCTTTCAATATAAGTCATCATCTTTTCATAATAAAAATCCTCAACAGACGTGGTATCAAAGTAATATACTTCCCAAAATTCATATATGAAAAACCTACAGTGAAAATGATACTAATAAGGAAAAAAATTGAAGGCATTTTCTCTGAGAATTAGAACAAGACAAGAAGGCCCACTTTCACCACTCCCATTCAACGTGGTACTAGAAGTCTTTGCCAGGGCAATCAGGCAGAAGAAAGAAGGAAAAGGCATCCAAATTCAAAAAGGGGAAGTCAAATTGTCTCTGTGTGTTTATGATGCAATCTTATACCTAGAAGACCCTAAAGACTCTCCAAAAGACTCCTAGAATTGATAAATGAATGGAATAAAGTTTCAGGATACAAAATGAGTAACCAAATAATCAGTGACACTTATATACAACCATAACAATCAAGCTGACAACTGAATTGAGAAGGTAATCTTATTTACAACTGCCAAAAAAAAAAAAAAAATTACCTAAGTAAGAACACAGTAAACAAAGAAAGTGAAAGGTCTCTATAAGGAAAACTATAAAACAGCAATGAAAGGAATTGTAGATAACACAAATAATATGGATTGGCTGTGTCCCCATCCAAATCTCATCTCCAATTGTGGTAATCCCCATGTGTTAAGGGCAAGGCCAGGTGGAGCTAACTGAATCATGGAGGCAGTTACCCCCTTACTGTTTTGGTGGTAATAAATAAGTCTCACAAGTTCTGATGGATTTTTTTGTTTGTTTTGTTTTGTTTTGTTTTGTTTTGTTTTGTGTGAGAGGGTGTCTCCCTCTGTCACCCACGCTGGCGTGCAGTGGCACAATCTCAGTTCCCTGCAACCTCTGCCTCCTGGGTTTAAGTGATTATCCTGCCTCGGTCTCCTGAGTAGCTGGGATTACAACACGCACCACTACACTCAGCTAATTTTTTTGTATTTTTAGTAGAGACAGGGTTTCACCATGTTGCCCAAGCTGGTCTCCAACTCCTGACCTCAAGTGATCTGCCTGCTGCAGCCTCCCAAAGTGCTAGGCTTATAGGCATGAGCCACCATGTCTGGCCTAATGGTTTTATAAATAAGACTATCCCTGCACAAGCTCCCTTGTCTAACACTATGTAAGACATGTCTTTACTTCTCCTTTGCCTCCCACCATGACTGTGAAGTCTTCCCAGTCATGCTGAACTGTGAGTCAATTAAACCTCTTTCCTTTAATAAATTACCCAGTCTCAGGTATGTCTTTATTAGCAGCATGAGAACAAACTTATTCAACAGACAGACAAATGGAAAAACATCCCATGTAATGAATTGAAAGAATCAATAGCATTTAAATTACTATATTTCTGAAAGCAATCTACATATTCAATGCAATTCCTATAAAAATACCAATATTATTCATTCAGAGAATTAGGAAAAAAAGCCCTAAAATTCATGTAGAAGCAAAAAGAGCCCCCCAAAAAACAAGCAATCCTGAACAAAAAGAACAAAGTTGGAGGCAACACATTACCTGACTTCAAATTATATTACAAGGCTATAGTAAATAAAACAGCATGTCACTCGTATAAAAATAGACATGTAGATCATGGAACACAATTAAAAAGCTGGAAATAAAGCCACATACCTACAGCCAACTGGTCTTTGACAAAGTTAACAAAAACGTATAGTTTTTAATATGTGGCACTGAAAAAAAATGAATTGCCATATACAGAATAATGAAAATGGACACTTATCTCTGGCCATTTACAAAAATAAATTCAAGATGGAATAAAAACTTGTATGTAAGAACTGAAACTGCAGAAATACTTGAAGAACACCTAGGGAAAACTCTTCTAGATATTGGGCTAGGCAAAAAATTCATGATTAAGACCTCAAAAGCAAATGAAACAAAAAACAGCAAACAACAAATGAGACTTAATAAGACTACAAAAAGTTTCTGCAGAGAAAAATAAATCAACAGTGTGAACAGACAACCTGCATAATGGGAGGAAATATTTGTCAATTATGCATCCAACAAGGGACTAATATCCAGAATCTAAACAAACAACCCAACAATAAAACAAATAACCCATTAAAAAGTATGAAACAGACGTTAACAGATATTTTCTAAAGGAAGATATAAAAATGGCCAAAAACCAGATGAAAATGCTAAGTATTAATCATCAGAGAGATGCAAATTAAAGCCACAATGAGCTATCATCTTATACCAATCAGAGTAGTATTATTAAGAAGACAAAAAAATCACAAATGTTAGCAACAATGCAAAAAAAAAAAAAGAAAACACTTTTCACTGTTGGTGGGAATGTAAATCTGTACAACCTCTGTGGAAAACATATGGAAATATTCTTTGGAGATGTCTCAATGAACTAAACAAAGGACTACTATAAAATCTACTAATCCTGCTACTGGGTATCTACCCAAAGGAAAATAAATTATTTTATCAAACAAATACCGGCACCCATATATTTATCAAAGCACTATTTACAATAGCAAAGATATGAAATCAACCTGAGTGTCCACCAATGGATGAATAAATTAAAAAATGTGAAGTGTATGTGTAGTATAAAATTTACATATGTGTGTCTGTATATATAAGCATATACATACATATATATACACTTAAATACATAAAAATACATTATATTTATATGTATATATGTATATATACACACACATACACACACACAATGAAATACTACTCAGCCATGCAAACGAATAAAATCATGTATCGTGCAACAACATGGATGTAACCGGAGGCCATTATTTTAAGTAAAATAACTCAGTACCAGAAAGTAAAATACTGCATGTTCTCATTTATAAGTAGTAGCTAAATAATGTATACATGTGGATGCAGAGTGTGGAATAACACATTGGAGACTGGGAAAACTTGGATGTTGGGAGGGGAATGAAAAAGAGAAATTACTTAATAGGTAACGATGTACATTATTGGGAACATGGTTACACTAAAAGCCCAGATTTTACCAATATGCAATATATATTCATGTAACAAACAGCACTGTACCCCTAAATTGATACAGAAACGTTTGTGTCTGACCATAATAAAATTAACTAGAAATTAATAACCAAAAGTTATCAGTAAAATCTCCAAATATTTGAAATTGAATATAAACACACCATAAATAACCCACACCACACTCAAAGAGAAATATAAATTTAAAAATATTTTGAATTAAGTAAAAATGAAATCACAGCATATCAACATTTGTGGATTCAACTAAAGCACTCCTTAAGGTGAAACCTATAACACTGAAAGCTTAGGTAAGAATAGACCTAAAGTCTCATATAAATTACCTAAGATTTCAATTTAAGAAACTACAGAAAAAAAACAAATTTAAATGCAAATCAAACAAAAAATAATGAAGATATCAGAAATCAATAAAATCAAAATTAGAAACAATAAAGCAAAGAAAATCAAGAGAAAATATTTGTTTCAAAGATCAATAAATTGATAAATCTAGCCACACTGAAGAAGACAAATGAAAAAGAGATAATAGATACAAATAACCAATATCAGAAAATAGAGAGTGGGTATTACTAAAGATTCTCCTTGCATTAAAGTATAGTACAGAAATATTATGAACAACTTAATGTCCACAAATTCAAAAACTAGGATAAAATGAATAAATTTCTTAAAAGACACAAAATTCTGAAGCTCATTCAAGAGGACATTTGTAATTTGGATAGTTATACATCTACTAAAGCAATTGACATCTTAATTAAAGCCCTCTGTCAAAAACCAAATAGGTTTCCTCTGCTAAATTTTACCAAATCTTTGACTATAAAACAATATCAACCAAACACAAAATTTTCCAGATAATAAAACAGAAAGAAATACTTTTTATTTTACAAGGCCATCATTTTTATGACATCTACAGGACAAATATTCCAGGAAAAAATACTACCCAATATCATTCATTAGTATGGATACAAAATGCTTAATAACATATTTACAAATCTAATCAAGTAGTATACCAAAATAATTACACATCATAACCACCTGGGATGTAGTGGTAGTTATCCCAGGAATGCACAGTTGCTTAAACATTTGAAAACCAGTCACTGTAATTCACTACATCAACAGACTAAAAGAAAAAAAAAATCATTAGCTCAATATATGCAGAACAATTTCATACTATTTAACATTCACTTGTGTTTAAAAAAAATCACAGTAAAGTAGGAATAGAAAGGGACTTCCCAATCCTGATAAAGAACAACCATAATAAAACTATTAGAAACATTGTAGTTTTTGGTTAAAACTACTTGCTTTTCTCCTAAAATTAGGAGCAAGCCAAGGATGTCCACACTTAAGCTACCATTAAACAGCATGATAAGGCTGGGTACAGTGGGTCACATTGTAATCCTAGCACTTTGGAAGGCTGGGGTGGGTGGATCACTTTTGAGACCAGAAGTTTGAGACCAGCCTGGCCGACATGGAAGAAGCCCACATCTACTTAAAATACAAAAGAAAATTAGCTGGGCATGATGGCATAGGCCCGTAGTACCAGCTACTTGGGAGGCTGAGGCTGGCACATTGCTTGAACCCGGGAGGCAGAGGTTGCAATGAGCAGAGATTGCACCGCTGCACTCCTGGGTGACAGAGTAATATCGTGTCTCATAAATAAAGAAATAAGTAAAATACAAAATTTTTGAAATTATGATAAATATCCTAGCAATAAAAAAGATTAAAAAAAATTAAAGCCATATAGATTGGAAATGAATACATAGATGACTTATTTACACAGACTTTCTCAAAGTCTATAAAAAAATTGAATAGAACTAAAATCGATTTTGGCAAGAATGCAGGATACAAGATCAATATGTAACAATCAATAATATCCTTATATGCAATCAATGAACAACTAGAAATAATATTTAAAGTAGCATTTAAAATAGCATCAAAACCATGACATAATTAACACGCACATTCTCAAAAATATGTTCACATTTGTATGGTGCAATATATAACACATGGTTGAGAGATAAAAAGAGCTACATGAATGTAGACTCAGATCTACATATTCAGCACAACACCAGCCAAAATTATTGCATGTTTTTTCTATAAAAAATGGAAAGGCTAATTTTAAAATTTAGATGAAAATGCAAAGAAATAAGAATAGCCAAAGTAATTTCAAATAACACCAAAGTTGAGAGATTCATATTACAAGATTTCAAGACTTACTACAAGGATATAACAATCAATAAACTGTGGTATTGGTGAGAAAATAGACCCATGGATCAACAGAACAAAGGAGACAGCTAAGAAAAAGACCCAAACAAACATGGTTAAATAATTTTCAGTAAAATTGCCAAGGTAATTAATGAAAAAAATGAGTCTTTTCAGCAAATGATACTGGTAACACTCAGCATCTATATGCAAAAAACAAACTCATAATTTGTGCCATATACAAAAAAAATCTAAATGAACAAAAACATGAATACAAACATCTAGAAGATGATGTAGGAGAAAATGTACTTTCTTAGGCAAATATTTTGTCAAAGGACAGGTAAGAAGCACAAATCACATAAAAAAATTAGATTTCATCTACATTAAAAACATCTCCTTATGCAAACATACTTTTCAAAGAAAGTAAAAGACAACTATATTATGGGAAAACATATTTGCAAAACATGTATCTGATAAGAAAACCATCCCTAAAAATGTAAAGACAACTCAAACTCAAGAATAAGAAAACAAACCATTAAGAAAAACAGCAAAAGATTTGAAGAGGCATTTTCCAAAGGTATAGAGGACACCAGGCTATATCAAGAACTGGTGAGGATGCAAGGCAGTTGCAAAACTCACTAGTTGCTAGCATGCAGAATGGTACAACTACTTTGGAAAATATGTTGGCAGTTCCTTATATAGTTACCATATAACTCCGAAATATAACTCCTAGATATTGTATTTATTCAAGACAAATGAAAACATATGTCCACACAAGACCAGGTTCACAAATGTTTATAATGGTTTTATTTATAATCTCCAAAAACTCAAGGAAACCAAAATGTCCACACAAGGTGACTGGACAGAATGTGGTGCATGTACACAGAATTTTCCTAAGCAATACAATAACCTCGGTGAATGGCCGATATGCTAAAGGAAGGAAGCCATATTATAACTCCATGTTTGAATATTCCATTTATCTGATATTCTGAAAAAGGTAAAAGTATAGCGACAATAGTTCAGTGGTTACAAGGGGTTGCAGGCAGAGAAAAGGAAGGACTGTAAAGCAGCATGAAATTTGTGTTAGTGCAGTGGTGATGGAAAATCCTTTCTCTTGACTTCGGTAGTATTCACATGATTGTGTATGTTTGTTAGAGCATGTAGAACTGAACATCTAAAGAGATGAAACTTGTGGTCTGAAAATTATAGCTCAATTAACAAGATATTTAAAAAATATTGAGTAAATTTTATAGAGTGGAAATTATTGACTATACTGAGGCCTAGAGAGGAGTCCACTTTTTAAAAATATATTTTAAGTTCTGGGATGCAAGTGCAGAATGTGCAGGTTTGTTATATAGGTACACACGTGCCACGGTGGTTTGCTGCACCCATCAACTTGTCATCTACGTTAGGTATTTCTCCTAATTCTATCCCTCCCCAATCCCCCCACACCCTGACAGGCCCAGGTGTGTGATGTTCTCCTCCCTGTATCTATGTGTTCTCATTGTTCAACTCCCACTTATGAGTGAGAAACATGTGGTGTTTGGTTTTCTGTTCCTGTGTTAGTTTGCCAAGAATGATGGTTTCCAGCTCCATCCACGTACCTGCAAAGAACATAAACTCATCTTTTTTATGGCTGCATAGTATTCCATGATGAATATGTGCCACATTTCCTTTATCCAGTCTATTATTGATGGCCATTTGAGTTGGTTCCAAGTCATTTCTCTTGTGAATAGTGCTGCAATAAACATGCATGTGCATGTGTCTTTATAGTAGAGTAATTTATAATTGTTTGGTTATATACCCAGTAATGGGATTGCTGGGTCAAATGGTATTTCTGATTTTAAGTCCTTGAGGAATCACCACAATGTCCTCCACAACGGTTGAACTAATTTATACTCCCAATAACAGTGTAAAAGCATTCCTATATCTTCACATCCTCTCCAGCATCTGTTGTCTCCTGACTTTTTACTGATCGCCATTCTAACTGGTGTGAGACGGTATCTCAATGTGGTTTTGATTTGCATTTCTCTAATGACCAGTGATGATGAGCTTTGTTTCCTATGTTTTTTGGCCAATAAATACCTTCTCCTGAGAAGTGCCTTTTCATATCTTTCACCCACTTTCTGATGGTTTTTTTTTTTTTTTTTTTTTTGAAATTTTGCTTATGTTCCTTATAGATTCTGGATAATAGGTCTTTGTCAGATGGGTATATTGTAAAAATTTTCTCCCTTTCTGTAGGCTGCCTTTTCACTCTGATAGTTTCTTTTGCTGGGCAGAAGCTCCTTTAATTAGATCCAATTTGTCAATTTTGCTTTTGTTGACATTGCTTTTGACGTTTTAGTCATCAAGTCTTTGCTCATGCTTACGTACTGGATGGTATTGCCTGCCTTTTTGTTGAGGGTTTCTTGTTTTAGGTTTTATGTTTAAGTCTTTGATTCATCATGAGTTAATTTTTGTATAAGGTGTAAGGAAGGGGTCCAGTTTCAGTTCTCTGCATATAGGTAGCCAGTTTTCCCAACACCATTTATTAAAGCATCCTTTCCCCATTGCTTGCTTTTGTCAGGTTTGTGAAAGATCAGATGGTTGTAGATGAGTGGCATTATTTCTGAGGCCTCTCTATATCTGTTTGGTTTTTTTTTTTTTTTTTTTTTTTTT
>NW_016107753.1:180418-227283 GCF_001604975.1 Cebus imitator | reverse complement strand
TTTTTTTTTTCTAATTCTGTGAAGATAGTCAATGGTAGTTTGATGCAGACAGTGCTGAATCTATAACTTACTCTGGGCAGTATTGCCATTTTCATGATATTGATTCTTTCTACCATGAGCATGGAATATTTTTTCATCTTCTGTGTCCTCATTTCCATGAGCAGTGGTTTGTAGCTCTCCTTGAAAAGGTCCTTAACACCCTGTGTAAGTTGTATTCCTAGATATTTTATTCTCTTTTTAGCAGTTGTGAATGGGACTTCACTCATGATTTGGCTGTTTGTATATTATTAGTATATACCAAAGCTTGTGATATTTGCACACTGATTTTGCATCCTTAGACTTTGCTGAAGTTGCACATGAGCTTAAAGAGATTTGGGGCTGAGAAGAAAATGTTTTCTAAATTTACACTCATGTCATCTGCAAACAGAGACAATTTCACATCCTCTGTTATTTGAATACACTTGATTTATTTCTCTTGCCTGATTGCCCTAGCCAGAACTTCCAATACTATGTTGAATAGGAGTGGTAAGAGGTAGCATCCTTGTCTCGTGCCAGTTTTCAAAGGAAATGCTCCAGTTTTTGCCCATTCAGCATGATATTGGCTGTGGGTTTGTCATAAAGAGCCTTTATTACTTTGAGATATTTTCCGTAAATACCCAGTTTATTGAAAAATTTTAGCATGAAGCGATGTTGAATTTTATTGAATGCCTTCTGAATCTATTGAGACAATCATGTAGTTTTTGTCATCAGCTTTGTTTATGTGATAGATTACATTTGTAGATTTGTCTATGTTGAACCAGCCTTGCACCTCAGGAATGAAGCTCACTTGATCATCTAGATAAGCTTTTTGATGTGCTGCTGGATTTGGTTTGCCTGTATTTTATTGAGGATTTTCACATCAATATTCATCTGTGATATTGGCCTGAAATTTTCTTTTTCGTCTCTGCCAGGTTTTGATATCAGGATGATGTTGCCTCCTAAATGAGTTAAGGAGGAGTCCCTCCTTTTCTATTGTTTGGAATAGTTTCAAAAGGAATGGTACCAGTTTCTCTTTGTACCTCTGGTAGAAGTCAGCTGTGAATCCAACTGGATCTGGGCTTTTTTTTTTTTGGTTGGTACGCTGTTAATTACTGCCTAATTTTCAGATCTTGTTATTGGTCTATTCATTGATTCAACTTCTTTCTGGTTTAGTCTTGGGAGGAATTTATCAATTTCTTCTAGATTTTTTAGTTTATTTCCAGAGAGGTGTTTACAGTATTCTCTGATGGTAGTTTGTATTGCTGAGGGATCAGTGGTGATATCCTCTTTATCTTTTTTTTATTGTGTCTATTTGTTTTTTTCTTTTTTATTCTTTACTAGTCTGGTTAGCAGTCTATCTTTTTTGTTAATTTTCTCAAAAAACCAGCTCCTGGATTCACTAACTTTTTGAAGAGTTTTTTGACTCTCTATCTCTTTCAGTTCTATTATGATCCTGGTTATTTCTTGTCTTCTGCTAGCTCTTGAATTTGTTTAGGCTTGCTTCTCTAGTTCTTTTAATTGCGGTGTTAGGGTGTTGATTTTAGATCTTCCCCACTTTCTCCAGTGGGCATTTTGTGCTATTAATTTCCCTCTACTCACTGCTTTTGCTATGTCCCAGAGATACTGGTACATTTTGTTTTTGTTCTCACTGGTTTCAAAGAACATCTTCATTTCTTCCTTAATTTTGTTTCTTCCCATTAGTCATTTAGGATCAGGTTATTCAGTTTTCATGTAGCTGTGTGGTTCTGAGTGAGTTTCTTAATCCTGCGTTCTAATTTGATTGCACTGCAGTCTGAGAGACTGTTAGTTATAATTTCCATTATTTTGGATTTGCTGAGGAGTGTTTTATTTTGAATTATGTGGTCAATTTTAGAATAAGTGTAACATGGTGTTGAGAAGAATGTATATTATGTGGATTTGGGGTGGGGAGTTCTGTAGATGTCTATTAGGTCAGTTTGTTCCAGAGCTGAGCTAAAGTCCTGGATATCCTTGTTAATTTTCTGTCTTGTTGATCAAATATTGGCAGGGGGTGTTAAAGTCTCCCACTACTATTGTGTGGGAGTCTAAGTCTCTTTGTAGGTCTCTAAGATTCTGCTTTATGAATCTGGGTGCTTCTGTATTCGGTGCATATATATTTAGGATAGTTAGCTCTTCCTGTTGCATTGATCCCTTTACCATTATATAATGCCCTTCTTTTTCTTTTTAAACTTTGATGGTTTAAAGTCTTTTTGTCAAAGACTAGGATGGCAAAGGGCAACTGCTTTTTTTTTCTTTCCATTTGCCTGTTTAATCTTCCTCCCTCCCTCTATTTTGAGCCTATGTGTGTCTTTGCATGTGAGATGGGTCTTTTGAATACAGCACACTGATGGGGTCTTGACTCTTTATTCAGCTTGACATCCACTGTTAGTATGATGGGCTTCCCTTTGTGGGTAACTCAACCTTTCTCTCCAAAATGAACATTTTTTCCTTCATTTCAACCTTGATTAATCTGACGATTATGTGTCTTGGGGTTGTTCTTCTCAAAGAGTATCTTTGTGGTGTTCTCTGTATTTCCTGAATTTGAATGCTGGCCTGTCATGCAAGGTTGGGGAAGTTCTCCTGGATAGAATCCTTAAGAGTATTCTCCAACTTAATGCCATTCTCCCTGTCACTTTCAGGTACACCAATCAAACATAGGTTTGGTCTCTTTCACGTAGTCTTGTATTTCTTGGAGGCTTTGTCCATTCCTTTTCATTCTTTTTTCTCTAATCTTTTCTTCCTGTTTTTACTTCATTGAGTTGGTCTTCAATCTCTGATATTCTTTTTCTGCTTGACCGATTCAGCTAGTGATACATTTGTATGCTTCAGAAAGTTCCCCTGCTGTATTTTTCAGTTTCATCAGGTCATTTATGTTCTTCTTTAAACTGGTTATTCTACTTAGTCTTTCCTCTAACCCTTTATCAAGGTTCTTAGCTTCCTTACTAAGAACATGCTCCTGTAGCTTAGAAGAGTTTATTACCCAACTTCTGAAGCCTACCTCTGTTAATTTGTCAAAGTCATTCTCCATCCAGTTTTGTTCCCTTGGTGGGGAGGAATTGTGATCCTATGGAGGAGAAGAGGTATTGTTGTTTTTGGAATTTTCAGTCTTTTTGCAATAGTTTTTCTACGTAATTAGAAGTAAAACATTCCTCAGCAAATGTAAAAGAATAGATATCATAACAAATGGTCCCTGAGACCACAGTGCAATCAAACTGGAACTCAGAATTAAGCAACTGACTCAAAACTGCACAATTACATGAAATTGAACACAGAAGGCTCGCATCTGTAATAAAATTTTTCTTAAGTAAAATATACATGCTTCTATTAAGCAAGAGCTAGTTTTTTTAATTCAAGGATTTTGGGAGAGTCTTTTACTGTCATGGAAATGTAATCTGTAGATTTACTAGCGAAGAGATAAATTACATAAAAACATAAAGATTGAAAAACTTCAAAGTTGATATTTTAAATTTTAATCATTATAATTGTTAACACAGTAAGGAAATGAAAGAAGTCTTTTAAAAACTGAATTTATTAACAAATACAAATTATATATATTTATTGTGTACAACATATTTTAAATGTTTATAGACTGTAAAATGGCTAAGTTGAGTTAATTAACACACATATTACCTCATGCACTTATTATTTGTGGTGAGAAAGCTTAATATCCCCTACCTTAGCAATCTTCAAAAGTATAATACATTGTTATTAATTAAATATAGTCATGTTGTACAGTAGACCTCTTGAAACTATTTCTCTTACCTAACTGAAATTCTGTATTCTTTGACCAATTGCTTCCCAGTTGCTTCCCATCTCAACCTTATCTTCTGATAGAGGCACTTCCCATTGTAATAGTAGCATAATCAACAATAATTATGCAACAACAAATATCACAGAGTAAAAAAAATCTCATTTATTAATATCCCAGATGTCACATAAATGAATTATTGTCTCTAGGCTTGGAGATTAAATTTCAAATGTAAAACATCATGAAAACAATAATAAGTTTATTTGAACTCACACATAGATCTAAATCACTAATTTTTTACCCCCTGAGAACAGGCTTTAAGACAGAATGACTATAAAGCATAAGTCTGTAGAGAGCTGCTAGGGAAGCTGGTCATGATGAAGTATGTAAGTCTCAGCTACTGGGGTCTCAAAGGTTTCTAAAGACACACTATCTATTTTAATTTTTAATATTGTACCTAGGAGGTCATTTTATAAAATAACAATTATAAATTGATATCTCAACAAATGACAAGATAAATGTACATATTAAAAATCATCAGACATCTTAATTGGCCTCCCTGCTTTTAATCTCCCCTTCCATTAGATTCTACTTATTTCCACTACATTTAATGTTATAAATTCCTGATTAAATTGTTGCTTCATACACAATTCTCCATAGGAGATCTATAGCAAAACGGTTAAAACAGAATACATAATTGTTTATAAATGATTCTTAATTTCTTAGGTGTGTTTTATGATTTCTGCCCCTTCTGCTTTGTCTTCTCTCTCTCCACCACCAAGACTCATCTCTGTTTCCCTTGCCATGTTTCACTGCATGTCTGGACCCTACTTACTTGTTGTGATCCTTGCGACAGCACACAGTGAGTCTTCCTTCCGAAATGCTCTCTTTTTTGTTTTTCTAAATACAACTGACTTCCCCTTAAACAATAGTTCAAAAGTTTCCTGCCGCGTGGAAACTTTATACACTTTCTTGGATTAATTTGCTCTGTTTTTGGTGTATTAACTCATTGTTCATAATTCTGTTGTAACTCCTGCAGCATTTTTATATATTTATTTATGTTTCTTCCCTTTGCCTCTTCAACAGCACTTATATTTGCTTAACTAAAAGGAAAATCTATGCCATGTTAATCACTTAATCCTATAATATAGTCCAGAGGAACATATGTAGGCACTGAATAAGGTATTATTACACTAATTAAACTGAACAAATATGCTGTGAGGACTTAGACTAAATCTATTATCAAATTTATAAAAAATGTGACTGTATTTGGAGTCATTTGCCACAAGTATATACTATTAACTGGGTAGCCTTCTACACAATAAAGGTAATGCTTATCACTAATTTAATGTAACCTGTTTATTAGACAACTGTTATCATTAGTTCAGCTATTTAGTTTGTATACAGTACCAAACCCAAGAAAAGTATCTTGCTCATCCATTTTCGGATGTAGATTTAATTTTTCCTGAAAGTACGCAACATAACTTATTTATTTTGCATCTTCAGCATTTAGCAAGTTTTACTGTTGATAGTACTCAGTTAAATATTTTTATATCTTAAACTAAATACAAATATGAGTTTTTATGATGTTATAGCATTTCTAAATAGCGGTTTCTAAAACTGTCAGCAAAGAAGTGAATGAATCCCAAGCCCCTTTTCCTATATGGTTGGTTATGTCAACTTATCCATTTCTAAGAGATTTCATATAATTGTTCATATAATTTTTAAAACTTGAAGATAGGTAAAGTAATAAACCATAGCTAGTGTGCTCTCACATTTACGGCTGATTCAACGTATTATTTATTAATTGACTAAAAATGCTTTAAAACTCCTTCTGATAGTTCTAGTTTTCAGTATATTATTATAAAGAAATTATGACAGAACGTATATGCAGATAAAAGAAAAATGGCACAAACAATAGAAAAATTAATATAAAATTAACATAAAAATTAATATAAAATTAATATAAAATTTCTGAAATTATTCAGCTAAAATACTATAATCAAACTTTAATAAAATAAACATTTTGTCAATGTTTAGTAAACCATATTTAGTAAAATAAATGTTTAAATTATAATAAAATTTGTAAAGAAATAGTTATTAAAAGCAAAATCACCATTCTGATACAAATGTAAATATACACCTGTCAAGATTTTAATTTTATTAATAAATGAGAAAAACAATCAACTGCTACAACTGGATCAAAGGCAACTGGATCAATTTGCAATCAGGAATATTGCAAATAATTTACATAATAGATGCAACGTTGGTGAATAACCACAGAAAAATAATCAACAATATTTTATGGGACAAGTCTGCCTTTCTAGGAACAAAAATCACTTGCAGTACTGTCAGTTTTCTGTAATTTAGAGTTACAGAACAAAGATAATAAAAGGTAGCAATAACCTGGAAGAATATGCTAACAGAATACCCAGTTTGCCACTGTAATGTCATTCATGTATTTTCTTGATAAATATTTCTATAATACCATTTAGACTAACACTGCATTTGTTATGACCTAATTTTATGGTTATATAATGTATGTATATTCTGAAAGGCCATTTCATTACGTGGCTACATGTACACTCACATGGATTTCAGAGACACTCAATAGATTTCAGAATATTACAAGTAAAAGAAAATTTTGAGAACTACTTGGAAGAGTTCCAAATTTGATGCCATAACTGTATGAAACAATTCGACTGTTTCACAATTGTTGGCAGTGTGAAGTCCAATTTTAAAACATTTCAAATTGGAAAACATATCTTTTCTCTTACTCAGAAAAAAACAATTATTACTTTTATAAACTCTTGCAGTCTAAGATTTGAGATTGTGTTATAAAAGTATTAAACTTTTCTGCAACATATGTTGACAGGTGGTCACCTCCATCTGCGCTTAAAAATGTTTTATGTGTCATGTTTCAAAATAGGACAGGGAAAGAAGTGGATAAAGATAATAAATTGGTTATGAAAAAAGTTTCATATCTTAAATATAAATAGTTAATATATTTCCATCTGTCTCAAAGGAAAAAATCATGCCTGCAATAAAAGGAAAATATAAGATTTGCCAAGAAGAACTGATGAGTATTGATGTAATTCCTTAGGAAATGGGCCACTGAGTTGGACAGCCTGATTAAAAGAGCTGTAGTGCTTGTGTAGATTCCAGCTCAGCAGCCTAGCAGCTGCACATCTTAGACAATCTGTTGCTCATTATTAGTGACACAAAGCCAGGTATAATCATTGGTGTCCATTGTTATAAATACATGAATCAAAATTCCAACAGTCTTTCTATAAATTTATACAACATAGAATATGGTTTTCTAAAACCACTCTTGATTTCCACTAGTATTCAAGAAACCAGAAGTAATAAATTAAGGCTACATATACCTATTTATTTTTTCTATTGAAGGACACAACTATATAATACCCAGAGACAACTGTGAGTTTTAAAACAGCTCTACAATGACTTTCTGACATTTAGAAATTGGCTGCTATTTTACTTAGGTAATAAATAGGCTTGTTAAGCTGAATAAAAACTAACATATAAAACCTATGTGTAGAATTAGAAAAAAAAAGATAAAATTGATGAAGGGGAGAAGCTAAGGAATCCATTAAGGATGGTTAGTGAGGAGGGGTTCAACTTTTTCAGCATCTAAGTTTCACAAGTATATTTTAAATAGCAGAACCCCTAAAAAAAAAGATTGCTGTGATAAACAACAATGCTCAGAGTAAGAAAATAAAGATCCTGAGAATCAGAGCATATTTGTTTTGGAAACAGCAGAGTGAATGACATCAGAAAATGGCTGAATCTACCACTCTGGCAACCCAAATACACCATAGAGGAGGAAAAAAAGGTCATACAATATTAATTGAGAGAGGCGTCTCACTAAATTCTGTATCAGGTCCAGACTAAACTCTGCTTTGGAACCGCTGCTGCCTAAGAGTAACATAGAGAGACAAAAGAATACTCCTGTCATAAATAATGATCAAACAAAGCAGAGGATACGGGAAAATCTAAGTCTACTTTCAGCAAGCATCAGCTCATCCAAAAGAGATTTCCCAAAGTGGAGGTGGCTAGCATGGACTTCTAGCACCTTTGACAATAAGGAAGGAGTCGTAACAAGAATAAAACTGTATCTCGGAATTGTTATATTACAGTGGTGCTAAAACAGACCTGGAGTAAAAGCGATACAATTCAACTTAAAGGAAAGAGCACTTTCTTTTTTTGTGTCTCAAGTAATCAGAACTGTGAGTGAATAGCTACTCAACCTCAATCTACTCCTGCAAATAAAAATAGTAGCTATATCTTTATTATTCAAATAAAATCAAATCTCAGACTAATGGAATTTTAGTTTTTCTCGAAATAAGGCTATAGAAGAACAAGGACCAAAACCAAATTGAAAATCCATATAAAGCACTCCTTGGAGATTTCCAGAAATACTTGTGGGGCAAGGTAAATATTCAAGGAAAAAAGTTTCCTAACTCAATGATAAAGACTTGAAACTATTAAGGTTTACAAATAAAAGTGTAATGTAGCTGTATTTCCACTTCGGAATGATAAACCTGAATTATCCAGAGTATATCTTTACTTCTGATCATTTCAGAGAGAAACCATAATTAATATTCCAATCTAATCACTATTTATGCTTACAATCTACACCACTGGAGACTGAGCTGTCCATTTCCCTTAATAGACAAATGGCTTACAATGGAAAGTGGAAGTCAAAACAGCTTATTAATCTGTAATGAACATTAAATGCCCTGTTACTGAAATGCAATGCTACTGAAAAGGGGAACACTTATTTATAATGCTATATTCAGTATAATATATGGGCAACAAGAGGGGTAGTTGCAGTATTTTCTCTAAGGAAGGGACATTAAATAAAGTGATATTTTAAAACAACATTTATAGACATTGAACAAGTAATTACACGACTGTCATTCCTGAGAGAACATGGAAACAAACAAACAAAAATGGCGACTATGAATTCTTTGGTTTTACGCCATGATTCACTTTCCTAAGTAGTATGGAGAGAAGAAACACAAGAAGGACACAGTGATCTTGCCCAGTTGGCAAGGCAAACACTACAGTCTGGGGAAGCTGTCACTGCTGCAATGTAAAGGGCAAATTACTAAAATGCAGGAACTACACAGAAAAGGAATTTGAGCAACCTGCTCAAGGAATAGCATGAGTCCATTGAATACAAAACTCTACCTTTGTAGGGTAAACCATCAACATACTGGAAAAAGAACTACTAGGAGATGTAGCTGAACAATTCAAAGAGCTCACAAAGAACTAGAGATTGTTCAAGTTGTAATCCATAAAAATGGAGAAACCTTGTTCTTGTTATATATTCAACAAGTCCAGGAGAAATCTTATAGTGTTAAGACCTTTATAGGAAAGCTAAATTTGACCTACAATAAAGGCTTTCTGATCTCCAATAAAATAAACAAAAACCAAGCTGAAAAAGCATCGAAAGTTCATCTGCAAGTAACAAACTTACCAAACAATATTTTACATGTTTTAATTGAAGACAGCAGCAATCAAACTGTAAATAGATGACATTAACAATGGCTTGTATTCAATACAAAATATACTAGACATGGAAAAAGCAAAAATAAAAAAAATTAGAATTACAAATGGAAGAAATTTGAATCAAACGTAAGACATCCAAGCTGGGCACAGTGGTGCGTGCTTGTAATTCTAGAACTTTGGAAGTCTGAAGAGGGAGGATCACTTGAGTCCAGGAATTCAACTCCGGCCTGGGCAACACAGTGAGACTATAAGTACAAAAAGTTTTTTGAAAGAAGTATCTGCGTGTGGTGATGTGTGCCTATAGTCCCAGCTATTTGGGAAGCTGAAACGAGAGGGTAACTTGAAACCAAGAGTTTGAGACTAGCCTGGGCAACATAGCAAGACCCTGTTTCTACAGGAAAAAAAAAAAAAAAAGCCAAGCATGGTTGTGTGCATCTACAGTAAACTATTTGGGAGGCTGAAGTGGAAAGATCCCTCTGGCCCAGGAGTGCAATGCAGCAGTGAACTATCATAGTGCCACTGCACTCCCACCTAAGTGACAGAGAGAGACTTTGTCCCTAAAGGAAAAAAGAATGAAAATAAAAACATAAAGATATATCAGAGCTATTGAAATTAGAGAATAAATCTTTAGAAAACCTGTTAGAAATGTGAGATTTAAAGGAATATAAAAATTTAATGAGGAAGCTGAAGCTATAAATATAGGTAAATAGAACTTCAAGAGATGAAAAATAAATATCCCAAGTGAAAAAAAAAATACTGAAAGGGCATGAGAGAAGAGTAGATACTACAGAAGAGAATATCAATGACTGTGAAGATATAGCAACAACAAAACAAATATAAACAAATAGCAACAAACAAGCCTGATACCCACCCAAGTCTCATCTTGAATTGTAGTTCCCATAATCATGGGAGAGACCTGGTGGTAGGTAACAGAACCATGGGGGCAGTTATCTCCATTCTTTTCTCTTCAAAGTAAGTGAGTTCTCACAAGACCTGATGGTTTTATAAGGGGCTTTTCCCCTTTGCTTGGCATTTCTCCTTCCTGCCATTATGTGAGGAACATGTTTCCTTCCTCTTCTGTCATGATATTAAGTTTCCTGTGGCCTCCCTAGCCAAGTAGAACTGTGAGTCAATTAAACCTCTTTCCTTTATAAATTCCCCAATCTCAGGTATGTCTTTTTTAGCAATGTGAGAATGGAGTAATACAATAAATTGGTATGACAGTGAGTGGGGTGCTGCTATAAAGATACCTGAAAATGTGGACGTAACTTTGGAACTGGGTAACAGGCAAAGGTTGGACCAGTTTGGCGAACTAAGAAGACAGAAAAATGTGGGAAACTTTGGAACTTCCTAGAGACATGCACGGCTCAAAAGAGAGGAAGATGTGGGAAAGTTTGGAACTTCCTAGAGATTTTTTCAATGGCTATGACCAAAATTCTGACAGTGATATGGACAATGAAGTCCAGGCTAAGCTGGTCTCAGATGGAGATGAGGAGCTTGTTGGGAACTGGAGCAAAGGTCACTCTTGCTATGCAGAGACTGGAGACATTTTATCCATGCGTTACAGGTCTGTGGAACTCTGAACTTGAGAGAGATGATTTATAGTATCTGGCAGAAGACATTTCTAAGCAGAAAAGGATTCAAGAGGTTAAAGACCATAAAAGTTTAATCTGCAGTCAGACAACACAATAGAAAATAAAAACCAATTATCTGAAGAAAAATTCAAGCTGGCTGAAGAAATTTGCATAAGTAATGAGAAGCCACATGTTAATCACCAAAACAATGGGGAAAAATGTCTCTAGGGCCTGTCATTGGTCTTCCCCTGGCCAATACGGAATGACACAGCAGTAGGGGCTACCTCTACCAGGAATAAGAACCCCTTTCCCTCCGTTGTTCAGGTATCTGCTCTCCATTGCTCCATCTGTGAACATCTTTATGACAGCCCCTCCCATCACAGAGTCAGAGACTGACACATCAGTATGACCTGGATGTGAGACATGGAGTCAAAGGAGATTATTTCAGAGATTAAGATTTGACTGTCCCACTGGATTTCAGACTCACACGGGCCCTGTAGCCCCTTCATTTTAGACTTTATGGGGCTTGTAGCTCCTTCAATTTCTCCCAGTTGGAATGGGTGTATTTATCCAAAGCCTGTACCACCATTGTATCTAGGAAGTAACTATTTGGCTTTCAATTGTACAGGCTCATAAGGGGAAGAAACTTCCCTTGTCTCAGATGAGATTTTGCACTTGGACTTTTGGGTTAATGCTGGAATGTGCTGAGTCTTTGGAGGCCTGTTTGAAAGGCATAATTGTGTTTTGAAATATGAGGACATGAGATTTGAGAGGAGCCAGAAATGGAATGATATGATTTGGCTCTGTCTCCACTGAAATCTCATTGTTAAATACAGTGAACTCCAAGTTTCTCTTCAAGGAATTAGTATGTCAGTATGTCCAGTTCTTTGTTCGCCATTTTTAAGTTTAACTTCCTTGTAATTTTAGTAAACCTTTTCCGTAAGTTCTAATCAGTAGTTCACATATGCTCCCCTGGTCCCCTGCTCCATCCTGACTCATCCTGGTCACCCACCCTGATCACTTGCTTTGACCTAGGTCACCCCTGGCTACCTGCTCTGACCTGTCCCATAACTGTTCTTCCTGCCAAACTACCCACCCCACCACTCCAGCTTGTACTCGTGCTCCCCATAAAATAGCCAATCAGAATTAGACTAGACTATGGGGTCTAACCCTAGCCAATAGGGGAATGGCAGTAGGGGCTTATCTACATCAGGAATAAGAACCCTTTTCCCCTTTCTTGCCCTGGTATGTGTTCATCATTGTTCCATCTGAGAGCCACACTCTTCTATAGAAGTAAGTTGCCTTGGTGAGGAAATTATATTCAAGTGCTACTTCTTTTGCAGCACTGAAAATTTACATATAACATAATCTTGAATTGTAGTTCTCATAATCCCCATGCGTTGAGGAATGGAGCTGGGGGGAGGTAACTGAATCACGGGGGTGGTTACCTCCATGCTGTTCTCATGATAGTGAGTTAGTTCTCTTAAGATCTGATGGTTTTATAAGTGGCTTTTCCCATTTTGCTGGGCACTTCTCCTTCCTGTCATCATGTGAAGAAGGACATGTTTGCTTCCCCTTCTGCCATGATTGTAAATTTCCTAAGGCCTCCCCAGCCCTGAAGAGCTGTGAGTCAATTAAACCTCTTTCCTTTATGAGTTACCCGGTCTGGGGGATGTTTCCATTAGCCATGACAGAATGAGCTAATACAAAGTCCTATGCTAAAGATTGGCTGGCCATCATGGCAAAACCCTATCTTCAGCCAAAAAATTCAAAAATTAGCTGGGTGTGGTGGTGCATACCTATGGTCCCAGCTACACAGAAGGCTGATGTGGGAGGACAGTTTGAGCCTTTGAAGCAGAGGTTGCAGTGAACCAAGATCACACCTCTGCACTACAGCCTGGGTGACAGAGTGAGACCCCGTTTGAAAACAAAAACAAAAACAAAAAAGTTCTACACTAAAAAAAGTGAATGAGGAGGAGAAGAAGAAAGAGGAAGAGACTGAACAAATGAGCAGTCTTATTTACAACTGTTACAATAACAAGTAGTATAACACATGTGTAGTTAGATTTCTAGAAGGAAAGGAGCTGGAAATAATTGAAGAAATTATTACTATTTTTCTCAAATTTGTTAAAAATTATAAATTCCAATCCAAGAATTTCTCAAATTTAATCTAGCATAAACAGAAAGGAAACCAGACTAAGTATATTATGTTTGAATTGATGAAATCAAATAATTAAAATTTATTAAAGAACTAAGAGAAAAATAAAACCCTAGGTCTCTACATACTAGAGTAAAAAGATAAGAATTACCTAACATATCTTGGCAACAACTATATAAGCCATAGTAAGATAGTACAATGGCATCTGACATTAAGAAATGAATTGGTTGCCCTGCTGTATAGATCAGAAGAGATAATAGATTTATTCTAGACCATCTACAAATACTGACAAACATACACATACATTTACCCATAAATTCAGGAGGAAAGCGCACGTAATGTAAAAAAAGATTTAAAAAAAATTCACATGCTTAAGCCCAATTTTATCACACTAAAACCAAAGTATGTCCAAGCGCTTGACCTTCTCCAGGTAAGGGCGCTCTGACTCTTTCTTTAGTTCTTAGGACTGAGTTTGCATATTAACACCATACCAAAGAAATGAGAACCAGAAAGAAACTGACAACATTATGTTTTTCCATGGAGTTTTTCTTCAAGTAGGTTGGCCTTTCTTGAAGCACTCTGAAACCAATATGTCTGTTTCTGGAGAAAATTTTAAAGATTCCTCATATATGCATCAGACCTCAGATTATGTGCAGAAGATAAAGAGATAAAGGCACATATTATACTTTCTTGTCATACTTCACTGGCTGGACTCTTAGAAGACAAATTTAATTAATTCAATACTTATTGTACCTATCTACCACATTCCAAGCAGTGTGACAAGCATGTGGAAAGAGTCCTCAGGAACAGTGTGCATTCCATGCCATATACAAGGTCAGCCAAGGAAATGGAGAGTTGTAGCTGAAATCCTTGGCATAACTTTTGTCCACTAGGAGGAAGAGGCAGGAGGAAGAGGCATTATCTTTTATATTTGTATACCCTGGGTGCATCTATTTCAAAGTTGTTTTTGTGGGAAGGGGGTCCTGAAAGTATCTCCTTTTCTTATTCACACAAATATATCCAATTTGCTCATAATGACACTATTTAATGAGTCCATTAATGTCCATTAATGAGTCCATTAATGTTTGAATTCAATGTAAATTTTGTTAGAACATTAAGTAGATGATTCTCTTTTCTGATTCTGTTTACAAAGCCTGGGAGCTTAGCATTGTGTGTCTTCCAAGAGAGTTTTTGTAATAGAGAGCGTCAATCAAACATTAAGTATGATTAACATAGGATTGTCCAAGAGAACTATTTATTTTTCCTACTTTCCATACCACTGTAATAATCAGTTAGAAATCTCCAAAAAGAGACTATTTATGAAGTTCAATAATTGGACAGTTTTCTTTAACTCAAGACTTTGTGAAAATAATACATGGACTTTTTAAAGAATTACTGAACCTCACTGTGCAAACAAAATGCTACATAGATATCTATATGAATATATATTTTATATAAATATATATATATATAGTAATCTAGTAATCAGTTAGAACTTAATACCCATTCTAGAAGGAATAATTAAAATGTTGCAAGAGGGAAAACAACTAACATAAGAAATCAGGGGCCTGCCAAATCACTGAATGACCTGGTGGGGCAGAAGAGAAGAGGCAAAGTCTACCCTATCGTGGTCAAGAGAACTCAACTATAACTACCAGAGTTCTATCCAGAGGCTAGAAGGCTGCAGATCTTCTGCTGTGTCCTCCACAGCTACTTTTTATACCCATGAAGCTAGCAATGAAAACATGGAATACTGAATTGATGCTTCAGTTGTCCCTAGTAATCTGTATCTATCACCAGCAACAGGAAATGAAAACCAGCCTCCGCTTCGTCTCACAGCAGTCTGGGAAACAATGTGTTGAGTGTTTGCTTTACCTTTCCAATTAGGAAGGAAGGTCAATGCAGGCAGTGAGGGCAAATCTAAGGCTGTGTACCCCATTTAGTATCCTGAATCAGCTAAGTTGAAGAGCAGTGCATAAAAGAAACAAGGCTACAAAAGGGCTTCCAATATATGTCCTGTCAGTCTTGCTAAATGAAAAGTTGTGCTTCTATATCCTCATGTTCATTTTTTATTAACCACAATTTAAGTGCAAACTATAATCTGCAGGCTGCTTCTAGCTCAGGGCTATTGTTACTGACCAATTGATAGTCCTCATCGCTTTTAGGCTCTTGCTCAAAGTTTACTCTGAAATGTATTAATAGTTTACTGTAGTAGGCTTTATTTACCTTCACTCTATAATGGATGTTACTGTTATATTTATTACTTAGGTACGGAGGTAGCATTTTGATTCTAAACATTCATGCTTCCTTTTAACTGCTGTACTAATGTTAAATGTTCTGCTTTTGGTGGCTGGGGATGGAGGTAACAAAGAATGGGCCTTCTGGAAAGGGTTGGTCCTGAAATCTTCTGAAAACTCCCCAAAGTCACTCAAAGGAGAGATTTCCTTATTTAATTGTGATCCAATGTAGCACAACATTTTTGCTATGCAGTTTTCATCTCCTATACATATAAAATGCACAAAATTATTTTTTTCTGTTAAAGCATTACTCTTAATCTCATCATTGAGTCCACTGAGAAAGGAATTATGATAAAATAGGGTATTACAAGCTAAAAATATCAAGATATCTCTAATGATGCAATTCTGAGAGGATCTGCTGAGAGACACATTCCTCAATGCAAGCTGGAAAAGCACTAGATTCAGAGGTGAGTCCACTCTAGAGCTTACCTGGAGGACGGCTTTCCTTTTGTTCCATCAGAGGTTGAAAACTTCAAGTACTTTCTGTTCAGGCAAATAATTACACTTCTCTCCGAGTGAGGTTCTGGAATAATTATGTGCATTCATTCCATCAGAGCAGTATTTCTGTATTGCTGAAGGCAACCCTGCAAGTAGCAATTATAAAGATTAAAAATGGAATTAAAGAACTCTTCGATTTTGAGAAATATATTTAGTGGATGATACTGACTAACATTTCAAACATTTCTGAATACCCAGCATGCAAAAAACTAATATGTCTAATCTACTTTCTCTTAGAAAACCTATTCTTTTCAATTTACTTTCCTCTAAGACAATTTTCTTTTCATATTTAGTTCTTAGAATTATACCAATGGGGAGCAATAGAGGCAAGAATTAAACTTATCACATAGAAACATAGCCTAATTTTCTATTGAATATTTTTAAAGTGGGCCTATTTTTGAGCTAGCCAATGTGCACGGAGTATGGAGCATGTAACCTTTAAATTTTTCTCACCATTTTTCCTGCCACTGCCTCATCAAAGTTGTTTTTTAATGTCTACACATCATGATCTGTGGGAATAGGCTTCAGAAAAAAGAAAAAAAAATATCAAACGGCCTATGCTAATTCCATTTCTTATCCAGTTCCACAGCTCCAAGGCTGCATTCTCAGGTAGGGAGACTTCTGCATTATAGTCTCCTCTCACTTCTCCACTGCCTCTCAGCAAAAGTCCTGTGGACACAAAAGAATTTCACAGGGAGAAGCTTATTCTCAGTTTGGGAAATTCTCCAGCAATTCAGTAAAATTAAAAAACTTTTGTTTCTCTGGAATCTGATCTACATAAATGAACTGGCAAGGGTTTAGTAAGCAAGATATTCAAGTATCGACTTAGAAATAATCATTTACAAAGCAAATTAAGCCTACTTGTATTTCGTTCACAATGATTGCAGTAGAGGTGAGGAACTGCCTTATGGAACCTGATCCTGGATTTACCTCCTATGTTTAAAGCATCAAATATTAAAATAATCTTAGAGCAATCAACTACTTTGTAGAAATTATTTATATTTCCATCTGTCCTAATAATGGCTTTCATTTCAAAAGGAAAAAAGATAGTACAGAAGCAAAACAAGAATCGTGCTTTGGATGTCTCTTTAACTCTCCTTCATTCTAAAATGCTCTTCCGCTTTTCTTTGCCTTTTATGACCTTGATACGTATTTCTTTAGGAACTTTTCATTTCCATACAGTTTCAGATTGTAGAAGCTGCAAAGATAGGGCAGATATTTCTGGGAATCTTGTACACAATTTTTTTAAGATTTTACATTAGGATGATATATTTGTCACACATAGTGAACAAATACTGATATATCTTTATTACCTAAAAGTCCATAGTTTAGAGTTCCTAAATTTTTAGTTAATGTTTTTTAATCCCAGTATATCTTCCAATATACCACATTATAATCATCATGTTTGCTAAGAATCTTCTGAGCTGTGACAGTTTCCTAGCTGTCCCATGTTTTTATGATCTTGATAGTTTTGAAGAATATTGGCAAACTACTTTTGTAGCATTCTTCAATTGAGTTTCCCTGATGCATTTCTGTGGCTTTACTGAGGATTGATGTGCCCTTTTGGTTGAATTCTGTGTCCCGATGATATACCTTCATTATAGTATGGGTGAATGGGTGGGTGCATGTTGTTTTTAGTTTTGTTTTCCAGTACACTTCACCTTTTTTCACCGAAACAAGCCCCAGGACAGGCCACATCATGTGCTTTCTGAGAGAATGAAATGAGAACAATACATCATCTCTGAGATTGGTGTTCTTGCCAAAAATACATAATCTGAGCAGAATAATAAGAAAGTACCACACAAATTCAAATTAAGAAACACTACATAATAGGTATACTGAACTCTTCAAAAATGTCAATGTCTATTATTATCTAATGCAAAGAACCAGGATCATTGAAGAAATGGCTGATTTAAGTACTGAGAGGGTGAATACTCAAGATAAACCAAAGGCTTCCTTTGGTGCAAAAACAGTGAACTGTGTTTATTACTGGTCATGTTAACTGTGATCATTTCATTTAGTTAGTTTTTGCAAGATTTCTCCACTAAGACTCATCACTGGTAAATAAATTTGTGGTTATGTATGTATCCTATTCTCATTAAACTTTTACTCCCAATTCAAATATGTATTAATTCTTGCCTTAATTTATTATTACTATGTAGATTGAGAATTTTTGATTTTATAATTCCATCATTCCTTCTACATTCGTTGATGACTTGACATCTGACTGTTTTTAATAAGTTATCCTCATTTATTAGTTAATCTATTTACATATGTCAGTATAGACTCATGGCTTTTTGCTCTATTCATTGGGCTAAAATAACTGGCCTCATTATTCATAGGCATGTGAAAATTGTCCTAGCTAATGAAAATCTGGATCCTGTGTCTTTTTGACATTCCCTGCACAATTTTTAGCACCTTTGTTTCTTTATTGTTCAGCAAGATGTTCCAGCTTCATTTTGTATTACTTTGCCTCATCTCTGTAATCATCCGTTTCTTCAATGAGCCTCCATTCCATTTAGTGGAATATGTTACATAGAAAACAAGAGCTAGGCACCAACTATACTCATTCCTACTAGGCTTTCATTGATTCTAAGCCCTGTAAGCAGACATAAGATCCACCTACTTAAAATCTGTTATGATCTTAATGTTTGTGTCTGCCTCTTGAACACCCAAATTCCTTTGTTGAAACCTAATCTAATACATGTTATGATGTTAGAAAGCAGGGGTCATTGAAATCTGATTAAGTCATGAAGGCAGAACTCTTGTCAATGGCATTAGTGCCCTTACAAAAGAGGCCTAGAGAGCTGCCTCCCACCTTCCAACATGTGAGGACACAGAAAGAAGGAGCCTTCTATCAAGAAGGAAATACACCCTCACAGGACATCCAATTTGTTGGCACTTTAATTTTAGATATCACAAGCTCCAGGACTTTGATAAATAGACGGCTGTTGTTGATAAAACCTCAAGTTTATGATATTTAATTGTATAGGCTTGAACTGAGTAACACAGAATCTCTTTCCTTTTCATAGTCAAATGCCAACTAGCCAACAAATACATGTGGAAGGAATTATAGAACTAGAAAATCACCATTTGTCAGCCTTCATAGTAATTATGTGATTAAGGCAAGAAACATCAGTGGAAGTTAAACTTAGGGAGCAAAGTTTGATGACAAAATGCGTATGGCCTATATACATATATATAATACATACAATAGATACATAACATATGAACATTATTCGCTATATTATCTGCCTAGTTATACTGAAAACCATAAAATTATATTGATTCCTCCAATTCCATTTCAGTATCACAGGGTTTATTCTAGTTTTATATGTATGATCCATTCCCTTCTCTAACTGTGAGAATCCTGACTTCTTTATTTCCATTATACGTGCCTGTCTACTCAGTCCTAAAATATATAGTGTTTCATAAATTCTAATTTATAACATTGATAAAAAACAAACTTACTAACCGGAGTCTTGCATTTCTTCATAATTCATTTGCATAGAGCAGAAAATTTTGTAACAAAAATACTGTGTTCAAATGCTAGAGTCCCTTTTTTTAAATTTCTTTCAGTGTAGTTGCATTATTTATGTGAAATACAGCTAGATTCATTTTCTTTCTGTTTTAACTTCATGTTTTCCTTTTTATCCTTATTGATTTTAACATTTGTCTGTGCTGGATTTTTTTAATGATCCTATACTCATCAAGCCATTATAATTTCAAATGCTATTTTTATTAAGTTGCTATCCTATAGAATCAAAGATATTATATTTTTATGTGTATGTGTGTTTGTGCTGTTGTTGTTTTCAGGCAGGGTCTTTCTCTGTTGCTCAGGATGGAGTGCAGTGGCACAATCTTGAATCACTCTCCCAGGCTTAAGTCATCCTCTCAACTCAGCCTCTCAAGTAGCTGGGACTACAGGCCCACCACACCACACCCAGCAAATGTTTGTAATTTTTTTTTTGTAGAGATGGAGTATTGCCATGTTGCCCAGGCTGGTCTTGAAATCCTGGGCTCAAAGCATCTGCCCACCTCTGCCTCCCAAAGTGCTGGGATTACAAGCATGAACTATCATACTCAGCCTAGTCAGAATTTTACAGTAAATATTGTTTACTATAGTGAGTAAATGGTGCCAAGTTAAAAATAAAAGACAGTATTTATGGCAAACACCTTAAGAGCAAGTTCAAGATGAATATATATTGAGATGCGTCCTACCTATTTACTTGTTACAACGATTAAGCCTTTTCTCGTTTCAAGGAGAATGGTATATACAAGGAATTTCAGCTCTTAATTTATATTTGCTCTAATTTCATACTTTTAAGAATTAGAAGTGTAACAAAGCTACTTTTATGTCTAGAAAATCCAGAGTAATGCCTTGCTTTTACTATAATTTCAAGTTTAGGAGAAAGATTTGTTAGATATTCAGTTGAAAAACTTACCTCTCCCTTCTTAAGCATTCTTAATTACCACTTACACTAATACGACTGTGTTCCAATGAAGAAAAGGAATATTGTCTTGACCAAACTGATTAAAGCTTATATTCATTAATATATTTTCTTTTCAAATTCAGAATCCTGGCCTCAGAGTTACATGTGATTACTTTCCCTTCAATCCTATTATTTTGAAAGAAACATAATCTGTCCTATCTTTCTACTGAGAAACTAATAAGCCTTGACCTAAATTGAAGCTCCTAGGACTGAAATTAGATATAGCAAAAAATGTAATAGAATCTTAGAGAAACCTTTAGTATCTTTCAGTCAAACTGTTTTCATTTTAGAGATAAGGAAAACAAGGCTTAGAGAATTTAAATGGTTTACTCAACACCGTATACATAAGCATACATCTATTGCGTAAGCACTATTACGTCAACTCCCTATCCAGCACTCTGGCCACTGGTCTATCCATTCATTGACATATTTTCAAACATTTAAAGGAACACTGGAATAGCTTATAGAGTCCACGTTTCTCAAAGTCACCACAATGAAACATTGACACTCACTGAAACATTTTTATCTCTATTCACTTTAAAGACAGAAGAATTAGAACATTCCAGAAGCCAAGTACATGTTTTAATCCCTTTTCAATTCTCCTTGAGATAGAACAAAATACACAGTACAAACTAAGCTCTAAATATCTAATTTTGAGAAAATTACAACAAATAAGTTGAGATTTAATTAATTAATTTATTTATTTAGAGATGGAGTCTTGCTCTGTTGTCAGACTCAAGTGCAGTGGCGTGATCTCAGCTGATTCTAACCTCTATCTCCTGGTTCAAGTAATTCTCTTCCTTCAGCCTCCTGAGTAGCTGGGCCTACAAGCATGTGCCATCATGCCCAGCTGATTTTTGCATTTTTAGTAGAGATGGAGTTTCACCATATTGGCCAGGATGGTTTCTATCTTTGACCCCATGATCCGCCCACCTCAGCCTCCTAAAGTGCTGAGATTACAGGGTGAGCCACTATGCCCGGCCAAGTTATATTTGTTTAAATATAATTAACAGAGAAACACCTATTTCTACAAAAATGGAGTAAAGATTGGGGAATGATTTAGTTTTCCTTTAAAAAACTATCTAGATCCTTAATTGATAATTTAATATTTCCTAATCTCCCCATGCCCCAATTTCACCAACTGTAAAATGAGTAATTTTGCCCATCTGATAAAAGTATTGTGAGGATTAAACTATTTAATATATACAAAGTACTAAGGATTCTGCCTCACCTAGTGGGCACAACATTGCATGCCCTATTAATATCTGGTTGCTTTCATTATTTTGAAAATTGTTTTGTTCCAAGCTATAGACCTGAATTCAAGCCTCTACTCAATTAATGCAAACAATGCCAGCTTAAGAATAGTATTTTACCTCTCTGGAACTATTCATAATCTTTGAAACAGTATAATGGATTCTATTCCACATGGTTGCTTTAAAGGTAATTTTTAAAACTACGTACGAAGTTTTCAGCCTAGTGCCTATTATATTCTAAGAGCTATTAAATTGTGCCTTTCTCCTATATACCCACATCACTCATGTGATATATACCCATGAAGATATATACCCATGCTATGTGGGTATATATACATACATATATAGATACTTATATAGACAGTACAGTATATTAATATTCAGTTCAAAATATGCAGTTGTGAGTGGGTAAAGCCTCCTGAGGTCTTCTAAACAAGGCATACTGACACATTCATAAAACATCAAACCAGGAAGAAAATGAGGTCAGTACTACATTCATCTTTCTAAAAGAAGAAGAAAAATTATAACGTTGGAAATTAAAGACCAACTTAACTTTACTATAAGGAACAAAAGTAAACTACATAATTTATGATGAGTATAAAAAGACTCTGAGAAAGTACTAGGGCACTGTCAGTTAAAATGAAACACTGAAGACCTCGAAAGATTCAAAAAGATCTCTGAAGAAATTTCATTTATTATTTTGATGTTTTGGGGAATTTATGTTGCTTGATTCACTGTAAGAGATTAAGAAACATGAGGAAGCAAGGAGGGAGTACATTAGTCTATCTTCATGCTGCGGATAGAGACATATCCAAGATGCGTAATTTATACGGGAAAAAGGGTTTAATGGGCTTACAGTTTCACATGGCTGGGGAGTCCTCACAATAATGGCAGAAAGCAAGGAGGATCAAGCTATGTTTTACCTGAATGGCAGCAGGCAAAGAGAGGGCTTGTGCAGGGAAACTAGTATATTTAAAATCATCAGATCTTGTGGGACATTTTCATTATCACAAGAACAACACAGGGAAGACCTGCCCCAGTTATTCAATTATCACTTATCAGGTCCCTCCCACAAATGTAGAAACTATGGGAGCTACAAGATGAGATTTGGGTGAGGACACAGAACCAAACGGTATCAGGGAGGGAATGAGAATAGTAGGTGGGAGGACGTCAGTAAAGACGGAACACCAGGAGGCAGGACGGAGAAATGGAGGTAGGTCCTACTACGAGGCTTAGCAACCTTTTAACCATAAAGATTAATGATTGTTTAAGTCATGGTAGAAGCCAGAGGAATGAAACAAGGGTAGAAGGAGAAATGTACTAAATATTTCCTGTCAACTGCTAAGCTAAGCATGAAGTAATTCAATGTAAGCTATTTAGGCTTTGTGCTACTAGGCTCAATAGAACATTACTGCCGCAACCGAGAACACTTATGGAAAAAAAAGTCAAATAAATATTTTAATGATGAAATTAGTTACACTGCAAAACTTTTCAGAAATATATATCCCCCAACTTTTATTCTCAATGTAGATTACAAACATAGCTGCTAAACAAAACATTCACCCGAAATCCAAAATCTCTTAAACTTGCTCACAAATAGTCTGCATAGGCTCCTTCTGTTTTGTTTTCCTTCTAGTTCAATCTTATTATACAGCTTCCCTGTAGGATTATTTGACTAAAGCCTAGATTCCCTCATCACTTCAACAAAAGGTATCCTGCCACATTTGCCTTCAAAAGTAAAAAATAAAAACTTGGCCTTATTTAATTATTAGCTAAAAGGTGTATCTCAAAAGGAAAATCATTTGTTTTGTTCCCTGCTATATCTCCAGATTTAGCACAATGCCTACATTAAGTAAAAAGATATTTGTTAAATGAAAAACTCTAAGTTCCCTTCCCTTGTGTAATTTTGTTTTCTAAACATAGAAAGAGATGGGGATAGGAGGACACACCTAAAAATGAAAATCTTTTCTCCTTGGATAGGCTTTATGACAGAAAGAGGTAAGGGAAGGTCCCCAAGAAAATTACAAACACCTAATTTATTAAAAAATACTAAAATATTCTTTGATATTAAAATACTTATTATTTAGTAAACTAGTGTTTACTCGTTCCTGCTTAACATTGTGGCTGATAGGAAATACTTAATAAACTGCTCCTCATTTCCTTGTTTCATTCCTCTGGCTTCTACTATGACTTAAACTAGTGTTTGCTAAATAGTGATTAGCATTGCCTATATTTCAGAATAATTTGGAAGGTTATAATAGCTCATAATAGGCTAGAATTCATATGTGACATTTTCCTGTAAATATGAAGAAATTATAAATGAGAGATCAATTTGCATTAATAAACTTGGTATCAAAGGACAGTGTGTGCCAACATCAAATGGGTTGCATATTTAGCCAAGGCTAAGGATGCTCACAGGTAGAAATTATTACAGGCTAGTGGCATGAATTCTAAATGGGACACAGGTGATTAACTGAATGTTTCATGCTAAACTCAACCCTGATGACGTTAGTGAAAATAATTTATTTAATATTTTATTATGTGCCATTAGAAGGACTCTCCTATTACCACTGTCCTCTATATACTATCCAAACTTATAGTTGTTATTTAGTCATATGATTGATAGGAATAATAATATATTGAATGCTAGTTCCACTAATTTCTTCAGCATTTAACAATTATGTGTTGGTGTGTGACAACCCACAATATAAAATGTACTGTTCAAGTGCTTATTTCAAAGAAGCGAGGAGAAAAATTATATCTCCTATTTTCATGCAGTTCACATTCCAGTAGGTGAGATATTTAATTAAAAACTTAAGAAATATATAATATTATTTCTTATGCAGTGTGCCATAAAAAAATAAACTGGTTAACAAGAAACAGAGTAACCCAGAAGGAGTACTTTAGTAACACTAATGTGTCCTGGAACTCTTCTATGGAACTACATTTCCATGGCCTCTGAAAAGTAAGAATGAATGAGACTTATGAACTGCAGTGGGAAAATAAATCCAGGTAAAAATATGACAATTGCAAAGCTCTCTACGTAGAGAAAAGGCTGAGTTGTTGATGGAAAGGAAAAGGAAGCTTATGTGCTCAGGGAATAATGGTTTAATTGTGAATGCTAAGAGATGAGTCAGGAAAAGTAGAAAGAAACTAGGACACACTGTGGATTTGAAAGCCATGAAAAGCATAATAGATTTTATTGAAAGAGCAATGTAAAACAGTTCTTGAATTCTGTGCACAAATAAAACAGAGAAGTAACAGTATGATCAGTGCTTGTGAAGATCATCTGGGCTGCTGGTGAATGGGTTCTGTGAAGGATGAATCAGAAACAGGGAGGAGACAAGTGATTCTAGGAAAACTGAAGTGAGGTGAGAATGAGAAGGACTAGGATGGGGCACTGGAGACAGACAGTGGTGATGACTTGGAACTCTCAGGGTCTCACTGAGGTCAACCTCATTCAGTAAGTACAGTTGTTATACAATGGGATGGAGCAGAATGGATACTGAGGGCATAGCCAAATGTCCACTATAACATAAATTTTAAAAATTTTAGATAAAGGAAGGGTGTTTATTTTACTACAAAAAAAAAAAAGATAATTACTTGGAGGGTAGACGGATTTTGCTTTAATATTAGTAAACTGCGCTTTATAGCAGAATTTGATCATTCAACCGCAAGACGGACTGCCTTAGAATGTAAGACACCTGTCAATGTTTTACCAAATACTGGTGTTCAATGGAACGGAGTTACAGAGAATAGGTTATATTTCTGAGGTGCAAGAAACAAATGGTTTAAATTCCCTTTCCAAATCTAAGATTCTGTAAAAACAATGAGGGAATGTGTTATCTTTCTGGGTCCACAAGGGGGCGTAGTTTTAAGGGCAAGAACTTCCCAGCACCATACCCCGCTCCCATCTCTCTCCATCCAGGAGATTCAATGGTTTCTGTTTTAATTTTCCCGGCAAGGCAAAGGGTCAAAAGTCAGTCACTCCAGCAAAAGTTGTAAGGAATTCCTTTCATTGCCCTGGGGTCTTAGAGAAGGTGGGAGTTCTTCCCAGGTGAAAAGTCTCCTTCTTCCACATCCCTTTGGACTCCATGTTTGGGTCCCCTTCCACAAACACTCCCTTCATGGAAGCCATCTTTCTCTCTCCTGGATTTTCCCTCTGGAGTCCCCTTCCACACTCTCTGGTGGAAGCCTGTCTTCCCCTGCTAAACCTCATCTCTCTCTCAATTCCCTTCCACTCACGCGGAAGCTCTCATTCCTCTCCTGGATTCCATCTTTCTGGATTCTCTCACTCAGTGTGAGGAGAGTTTTCCTGCTCTGGTTTTCTCCCCCTGGGAACCCTTCCGTGTGAGAGCGGCTTTTCTTTCTCTCATTCAGTGTAGAAGCCAGATGTTTCTTTCTCTCTCCTTCTCCTTTTTCTCTCTCTACCTAAATAAATCACTTTCTACAAACACTTTGGAGTCCGGCATTTACTGTGCACTGTGCCATGGTCTTTTCTCCCATTCTTGAGGAGTGACAGACCAAGAACCTGGAGAAATGTCCTCTCAGGGGAACTGAGGAGTCCCCTGAGCCCCTGAACCTCAACATTACAACAAGGAGGCATGGTTTTCTATCACTTAACATAGTCATATTTCATGTCTGAGAGGCCAGGCAGTTAAGAGATTTTTAAACATTTAATAAACAGTTATTTAAACATTTTGTCACATAGCAGGTATAGTATTTTTCAATAATTTATCAAATATGGAGTATATAGGTCACTTGTTTTTCTCTCTTAAATCTGTCATACATCTGGTATTGCTGAAATTTCGGCTCTTGGGTCTTAAGGAGTTATTTTATTGCCACAGATTCTGCATGGGAAGTACATTTCTAAGCTTCCTTATGTGTCTCATCTGAATATACAAAATCTTTTTGCCAATTAGTCAAGATGAATGACCTAGGTTAAAGGACAGTGAATCCATACCCTTCCTTACACTCTGCCCTGCTCAGTGACCTTGAACTACGTATTTCCTGTCTCTGTCTCTCAAGTTCATGTCAGTGATTACAAGACAGTGAAAGAGAATTCACAGAAATCCAGTACTACAAAACCAAATCATGGCTTGTTTCAAAACAAGTGAGCCATTAATGAGATCTTAAAATAAAATGACACCTAATTATATTAACTAGAGAAAAAGCCTTTTACTCATTTCTATTCCACTCTGCCAATGTCCTGAAGTACTTGAAGCAGAGATTTGGAGCTAAGCCTCAACAAAACTTACAATTAACATGTACACAATTATATTTAATTCAGTTTTTAAAATATTTAGATATGTCTGCAAGGTGGTAAAGAACTATGATACAATTTCACCAATGAGGATACAACAGATCAGAAAAGGTAATTAATTTTTCATACACCAAAGAGGAGTTTCAGCTCCTCCATGATGGAAATTATATGCTCCATAAGAAGGCTGATGCAGGGTTTGTACAGCCTGAGCCTTATACAATTTGGGATATGTGTGTGGGAAAGTACTGTACAGGAAAAATAACACAAATTATAAATATATTATGTATGAAATATATTTGTCAATGAGTAAAGAAATCCAAATAAATTAAAAACTTTGAAGATAGAAAAATATAAATTACAAAACCCAAAAGAGTAATATGACATTTTTGTTTACTACTTCCTGACACAATTCTCTAATACTTTTTGTCTTATATTGTTCTGCTTTTGATTGGATCATTTGTCCATATGACAAAGCTTTTATAATTTTACAGAGTTAATTAAAAGATAATTTAATCTTTTCTTTCACTTTTTTGACCTACCTGATTTATTGATATTTAGAAGTTTACATGAGAAGACAGGAGAAAAATACTTTGCCTCTTTAACATCTCAAAAATTTGGTAACAGGTAGTGTATTGGTTCATTTTTATACTGCTATGAAGAAATACCTGACACTGGGTAATTCATAAAGAAAAGAGGTTTAATGGACTCACAGTTTGGCATTGCTGGGGTGGCTTCAGGAAATGCAGAATCATTGGCAGAAGGCAAAGGAGGGAAGCAGACACCTTTTTCACAGGGCAGCAGGATGGAGGGAGTGCCATCTTAGAAAATGCCAGAAATTTATAAAGCCATCAGATATAGTAAGACTCACTCACTATCATGAGAACAGCATGAGGGAAACTGCTCCCATGATCCAATTATTAACACCTCAAACTGGTCCCATCCTTGACACATGGGGATTATCGAAATTATGGAAATTTGAATTCAAGATGAGATTTTAGGTGGGGATATGGCCAAACTATATTAGCTGGGCATTCTAGAGCTTTACACATGAATGGACATGGTACACAGTTTAAATTATTAATATTTATATACACATAATTTACATACTTTATTACAACTTAGCCTCACTGGCAGGAAGGAATTGCTATTTTCTCCATTTGACAGAGCAGAAGCTCAGAAAAGTCAGACAATTTGAGAAAATTCACCAAATTACCATGAGGTGGGTTCACGTCTGCACTGCCTGACTACAAATCTCATGCACATGCACTCTACTGTTCTGTTACATCTTGACATGAGATACTAAAATGAAAGGGAGGCACATTCTACATGGAAGAAATGGAATGAAACACTAAATTGCCAAATATCAAATATTCTTTAGATCTTACAGCCTACACTTTTGGGCAGCAAAGAACTTAGACTTCCATTCCCTTCCCGGCATTACCGGGCCAGGCACGTCCTTTCATAATCAAGACCTGATAATTCCCAAACAATTTTGGCTCCAGTTGTCCGCTTTTCATATTCTGTCAATTAGATTTCTTTTTGTGCAGTGACTTTTTATCTTAAATGGAAAGAACAAGCACATATTCTCTATACTCTCAAACGACCCAGATTCACATTCCTATGGAATTTAGTTTTCCTACGCAATAAATTTGATAAAAATATAGCCCATTTAGAATACCTCTTCCATGTTTACTAATTGCTTATGACCTGGGTTGTAATAAATAACAACTACATTGCTTGAAAACAAATATAAGATTTTCTTTTGCTCTGTAAGATTGAAGTCTCTAGGCACATGAGCCAAAAGTCTAACAAACCCACAGAGGGGATGAATAATTTTTAAAAGAAGTAAGCTTTATTTTATTGAGAGTTTTTAACATAAAGTGCAGTTGAATTTTGTCGAAGGCCTTCTCTGCATCTATTGAGATAATCATGTGGTTTTTGTCTTTGATTCTGTTTATGTGATGGATTATATTTTTAGATTTGCACACGTTAAACCAGTCTTGTATCCTCCCCATGTTGAAGCTGACCTGATCATGATGGATAAGGTTTTTGATGTACTGTTGGATTTGGTTTGCCAGTATTTTATTGAGGGTTTTCATATCAATGTTCATCAGGGATATTGGCCTAAAATTTTCTTTTTTAGTTGAGTTTCTGCCAGGTATCTGGATGATGCTCATCTCATAAAATGAGTTAGGGAGGATTCACTCTTTTTGTATTGTCTGGAATAGTTTCAGAAGGAACAGTACCAGTTCCTCTTTGTGCATCTGGTAGAATTCAGCTGTGAACCCGTCTGGTCCTGGACTTTTTTTTGGTTGGTAGGCTATTAATTGCTGCCTCAACTTCAGACTTTGTCATTAGTCTGTTGAGGGATTCAACTTCTTTCTGGTTTAGTCTTGGGAGGGTGTAAGTGTCCAGGAATTTATGAATTTCTTCTAAATTTACTTGTTTATGTGCATAGAGGTGTTTGTAGTAATCTCTGATGGCAGTTTGTATTTCTGCAGAATCAGTGGTGATATACCCTTTATAATTTTTTATTGCATCTATTCAATTCTTCTCTCATTTCTTTTTTATTATTCTGGATAGCGGTCTATTTTGCTGATCTTTTCAAAAAATTAGCTCCTTGAAAACCCCACCAAAAAGTGGGTGAATGATATGAACAGACACTTTTCAAAAAAAGACATTTATGAGGCCAGTAAACATATGAAAAAATGTTCATCATCACTGGTCATTAGAGAAATGCAAATCAAAACCATATTGAGATATCATCTCATGCCATTAGAATGACAATCATTGAAAAATCTAGAGACAACGGATGCTGGAGAAGATGTGGAGAAATACGAATACTTTTACACTGTTGGTGGGAGCATAAATTAGTTCAACCACTGTGGAAGACAGTGTGATGATTCCTCAAAGATCTAGAAACAGAAACACCATTTGACCCAGCAACCCCATTACTGGGTATATACCCAAAGGATTATAAATGGTTCTATTATAAAGACACATGCACACATATGTTCACTGTGGCACTGTTTATAATAGCAAAGACTTGGAACCAAACCAAATGCCCATCAGTGATAGACTGGATAAAGAAAATGTGGCACATATACACCATTGAATATAATGCATCCATTAAAAAATGATGAGTTCACGTCCTTTGCAGAACATGGATGAAGCTGGAAACCATCATTCTCAGCAAACTGACACCAGAACAGACAACCAAACACTGCATGTTCTCACTCATAGGTGGGTGCTGAACGATGAAAAAACATGGACACAGGGAGGGGAACATCACATACTGGGGCCTCTTGGGGGGTGGGGGAAATAGGGGAGGGATAGCAGGGGGCAGGGTGTTTGGAGAGGGGATAACATTAGGAGAAATACCTAATGTAGGTGATGGGGGGGATGGATGCAGGAAGCCACCATGGCACGTGTACACCTATGCAACAATCCTGTGCGACCTGCGCATGTACCCCAGACATTAAAGTACAGTTAAAAAAAAAAAAAGTAAACTCTAAAATTGTTTATATAATTCTCAGGGGAATGTCTGTATTAAATAATTATGAATATATAATTTCTCAGATTATCTACATTTACATAAACATTTTTTCTTAAAACACTTTCAGTATTTGTGAAAAACAGCTAACTTTGAAGTCTCTTTTTCAAAATGCTTTCATATTTTCTCATTTTCTTTTAACTCTTCTTGTATTATGATATGCCCCTGCATTCACACTTACTGTTTTCTATATCAGTACAACTTAAAGTTGAAATTGCCTTAGGGTATATCTTCTCTGAATATATGAGACTCTAAAGTTCTATGTAAATCATTTTTCTGCAAGTACTGAATTGCCCTAAACAATCAGAACGTTTTAGTTAATAAAATATCAAGATTTTTGTCTGACTTTAACAAATAAGAGAAAAATGACTCAAACAAAAATTACGGTTGTTTAAATCAATATATTGTACCATGAGTAAAAGGCCAAAAAATGAAAGTTAGGCACCCCCCCAAATAATTTGGGAAACAAAAAGCCATGTGATAGAAAAAATTACTAAATATTTTATTACATGGGCAATGGAAAGTTTTGAAACTTCATTCAAGAACTGATTCACACTGTCAAATATTATTTAGGAATACAATTGTAAGAAGACTATACTGCAGAACGAGAACTAAAAAAGATGGAATTGGGAAAATCAGTTAGGAGCTCAGGTATAATATCATGAAGACAAAAGACCTCAATCAGATATACTGAATACTTTAATTCACATTTTTTCAATATAGAAACTTTCTGCTTTATTCAAAATAACTCTGGTCAAAAACATAAAATTAAGTTGTTTCCATTTCTTTATTATCTTTCATTTTTCCAGAGAAATAAAGCAACATGGATTTGATATATAGTTATAAAAAGAAAACAGAGAACATTTATCCAAATCGATACTTTCAAAAAAATTCTTTAGTATAAAATATATTCACAAAAACCTGTATCTATCAATTATGCAGCTCTATGAGTTTTTCAATATAGCTACCAAGAGAATCAATGCTCTGATCAAGAAACGGAACAGTAACAACACCACAGCCATCCAAACATTTCAAATACTAATTTGATCCAAGTTTGAGCCAACCTTCTTTAAGATACTAATTAAATAAACACTGTTAAAGTATTTATGTGTACAAATATATATTATATATATTTTTAAAAGTACAAAGTGAACATTATTTTGCTGAAGAGAAATTTAAAAGTTGTTACTCCCATAGTTTTGGTCATTCTCAATATTTTAAAATTTATGTATTTATTTAGATATGATTTCAAATTTTGAGAGAAGAATGCTGCAAATAATTCCTACATGCGCCTTATATATCTTCACTGACTAATGTATTTTGTCATATTTGTTTTCCATAACCATCCGTCTATCTACATTGGCATACTACTTAGCCATATGAAGGACAGTTGGAGAAATTATGCCCATTTTCCTCTAAGTAAAACTATGTATAGTTTTATTAGAGATATATATATATATCTTCATATATATATATATATATATATATATATATCTTAAGACTTTTCTTTTACATAATAGTAAAATTGTTAAAATCATGTAATTTAAAATGAATACAGTTATTAATTCATAATCCATAGTCAACTATCATCAAATTTTTAAAATTTTTATTTATAATTTTTCATTCTGGTCTAGGGTCAAAGCAAGATCAGGCATTGCCTGTTTCTTCAGTCTATTTTAATCTAGAAATCTTCATTCTTTCCTTTTTCTAGTATCCATAAAGAATGAAAATTACTAATTTTTTGATTGATGTTCCCTCATAAGATTCATGATATGCACTTTTTGCAGAGACCACATTTGTGATGTGTCTTCGTTGGGTAGTAACACTTTTGTTCATTGACTAATTAATGGTGATGTTGTATACTGGACCCTTTGGTTTATGCCTTTTCCGACAGATTGCTTTAGTGTAGAGTTATCATTTTTCCCTTTGTTGTTAGTATCTTATGGAGATACTATGCATATAGATGTATTGATATGTATTTTCATCTATCATGTCTTTACATTTCATAATTTAACTTTTCAGTAAAAATTATATTTTGAAAGATTCATAGTAATTCAGAGATCATTATTACTTTTGCAGATGCACATTTCTCTAATAGAGTCAACTAATTTTTTTCAAATGGGCAAATGAATTTCTGTTAATAGTTTGCTATCACAAATAATTCTGCAGATAATAATCTTAAATATTTTCTTGCAGACATAGGCAAATTTACTTCTATAAAATTTCAGCTACTTTGCAGCCTCACAAACACAGTATTAGAGTACCTGATTTCCCAAAGCATTACTAATAAAATCAAGATTTTTAATTTTTGCCAATTTGTTATAAGGTGCTATTATTCTTCATTTCTCAGTGTTTATCTTCATTTCTCAGTGTATGTTGTTCTTTCTTTACATATGCTGTTTATGTCTGATGAGCTTCATGAAAAAGTAAATTTATGTATTTCACTAAAATCTGGCTAATGTACTTACACTTTTTTCTTTGTTTTTAAAAATTTTAATCCTATTGTGTCTCTTCGCTTCTGGATTGCCAGTTACACACATATAAAGCTCTTGATATTTTCCAACAGATTCTGCATTTCATTTTTTTCTTTTTCTCTCTGACTCAAATTGAATAACTTCTATTGATCTGCCTTCAAGATCAATGGTTGGTTTCTCTTCCATATTTTCTATAAATCTTTTCAGATATTTAAATTTCATTATATTTTTACTTGCACAATTTTTAAAAAAATAATTTTAATTTTTCTGTTTGAAGTTTCCTATTTTTTTTCACACATTGAGAACACATTTTCTTTTACAGTATTGAGCATGATTATTGTGGCTGCTTTAAAATACTTGCTGCTAATTTCAATATCTGGTTCACCTTAAAGTATATGCTTAATACGTTGACAGATTTTGATTGTATCTTGTACACTGTAGATTCTATTATAAGTCTACCAAAGTTTTATTTTTCTCTAATTTGTTTCAGTAGGTAATTAAGTTGCTTAAACCCAAATCTAACCTCTCATTTGGGTGTCTGTTCAGATCTTAGTTTATCTTTCATTTTTAGCTGGGCTGCTTTCGTCTATCTCATGCATGCATAATTTGTGACAATTGTAAAATGTGTAAAACATGTTGAAACTTCAGAATAACAGTGAGAAGAAAAATTTCCTTTTAAAACTTTCCTTTGCTTTTTAGCCATCATGGATACTCCAAGTTTTGATGTTGGAGTCTTAAGGCCTAAATACCATGGTTTTTCCATTGGGAACTTAGAACTCTAAAAAAAGTTACATATATGGTTTGCCCTTAAAATAAAAGCCAACAAAGGGGAGCAGGGAGCAATCTTTGTTACATTCCTCTACTAGGTAAATTCCCCTTTGAATACGCCTGACTGTATTCACTCTTCATGTTTTCAATTTGTTTTGCATTATTTCATTGAAAGTGTGGGATTTTCATGATTTTATTTATTCTTCATGTTGATTTATACTGATTTTAGTAGATGTGTGGAGATATTAGGATGTGTGTGATTACTCAGGCTCTGGGAAGTCCTCTAATGGATGCTTGTTTTCCCATCAATAACATAAAATTGCAGTCAAATATGTCTGTTTACTGCTTGACTACCAGAATCATGCATACATTATGTATTATCTACGTTGCATGAATAATCAGGAAAAAACTCACTTCCTTGGTAAGTATCTATAATATAATGTAAATAATGTGGCTTTTGTTGTCTAATGTAACTGGATTAGAAACCTGACTCTGCGACTCACTGGCTATACTTTCCTAGGCATGTAGACTTTCTAAGCCTTATTCCTCATAATTATGAAATAGGAAAAATTATACTTTCCTTATAAATAAGAAAATACATGTAAAATAGTAAAGTTTTCTCTCTTTGATTTTATATAAAATTGAGGTTCTGTGAGGGTGAGGTTAAGGGCTCAAGTCCACTTCTTAGACCAAAACCAGGTTTAGGAGCCTAATCTTATTTATTATATGCTCCTTTTCAGTATCTCATGCTCTTTTGTAAATTTATGTGTGTGTGTGTGCGTGTGTGTGTGTGTGTGTGTGTGTGTCTATGTATACTTTGAACTCTAGAAAGAGCCAGAACTTTTATTAGCAGTCTTTTTCATATTGCTGTTATCTGCAAATTGAAAGACTATGAATCTAATGACGGCATTAGTAATGTCAGGTCAAATCCTGTCTCAGTGTTGACAAATCAGTTACTAAAATCCATATATATTCTCTTAAATATTGTTGGTGCGTAATGTTAGTTGATTGTCTTGAATATTTTTGTAAATCCTTAACAGTATTTGCCAACTATTTTTTCATTGTCCTGTCTCTAATAGGGTATTTTAATTGCAAAGTGATCAATATCATGTGATTCTGTAACTACAGTATAACCTCTACTATACTCTATTTATAAGTGAGGCCCAATACATTGTCAATCCTGTGAGTGATGGAGTTATTCAATAAGGGGAGTACCCCAGGACTTTGTCCTTACTGAAACCTTTTCCTCTCTCCTCTGCCAGACAATGCATGTAACAGTGACATTACAATGAACTCAAATTTGACCATCTGAAAGCCAGAATACAAAAATCTGTTCTTTCTTTGGCAGAGGAATATCTATTGAGAACTGACACAAGAATGATTGAGGTGTATCTCTTTTCATGCTTTCTAAATGGTAGACAAGTAAAGCTTTCAAAAGATTCAAATGTATCCCAATGGGTGGCCTTCTTCTAGGTAAAGTTATGTTTTCTTTACTTCTCTAAAAGTTTCTCATTTGACCCCACTATCTAAAGACAGTTTACATTGAGGTCAGTCTGATGCTGCAAGAGAAGGCACACAGCTGTCTGGGCTTCTCATTTCAGGCTGCCTCTTTGATTCAAACTCCAAGTGCTAGAGTCAGAGCCTCATGTATAACTCTTCATTTTGTTTTGTTTTCTTCTTTTGTTATCTAACTGTAGTCTTCTTTAAAAGGTACAAGGACCTTGTTCTTTTTCTCATATTAAGGAATAAAATCTCAAATATAGACATTATTTCTCTTTCACTAAAAGAAAGCCTTCAGGTTTAAAATATCAATTTAAAAATAATTGTTTTCTATATGTTATTGAATTTACATTTTCAACAAAAGAATATCTTACTCTTAGTGTTAGGCATTTTTCATTGTAATAAAGGAATACCAGAGACTGGGTAATTTATTTGGGCTCACAGATTTGTAGGCTGTACAGGAAGTGTGGTCCTGGCAACTGCTTCTGATGAGCGCCCTCCATAGCTTAATATGACAGAAAGCAAAGGGGAGCCAGTATGCCACCCGGCAAGAGATGGAGCCAGAGAAATGTCGGACACTTTTAAATAACCACTCTCACATTAACTTATACAGTGAGAACTCACGTGTTGCCATGAAGACAGCACAGAGCCATTCATGAGGGATCCTTCCCCATGATCCATAACCTCCCACTAGGTTCCACTTCCAACACTGGTGGTCATATTTCAACGTAAGATTTGGAGGCGAAAAACATCCAAACCATATCACTCCTAAACATAACTTCACTGCTTTTAAGTTGTGTTATGACATGACTTTCAATATACCGAAGACAAAGTCAATTAACCTGAATGATGATATCAGTGGAAATGACATGTGATAGTTACAGGTTGTTAGGCAAAAACCGGACAGAGAGGGCTCTCCCTCAACCCAGCAGGAACGTCAGGTGACTGTTTAGCAATTACCATATTGCCTCTCTAAAAGTGAGACACTGGCAGCTGACACCAGGGAGAGGCCCTTTCCTGATGGTGTATACCTGCTGCACTAAGGTGTTAATTGCATTCAGACAGCAAGGAAAAGCAGCTTCCTGGGCCTACACATTAGGAGACAAAATGGCAGAGTATGACCTTCTGGAGGCACACCACAGAAAAGTAAGAAAGTCTCAGATGGGCATGTCTACATCTTCCTAAACACACTGTGTGTGCTCACTTGCCAAGGGTAAGGAGGGCACTGCACATGTGGGAATCCTACCCTGAGGGAAAAATCATGGGAAAGGGGCCAGACTATAAAGTCCTAGGATCATGGTTAAACATTGCACTTGTCCTTTCAGTCATGTGCTTAGATCTCTTTCAAGTATACTTTTCTTTCTCTCCTGTTCTAAAGCCTTTTTATATAAACTTCTATTCCTACTCTGAAACTTGCCTAGGCCTCTTTTTCTGCCTTATGCCCCTCAGTTAAATATTATCTTCTGAGGAATCAATAATTAAGGTTGCTGCTGACCCGAATGGATTTGCTGCTAGTAAGTTGGATACCTTACACTGGTATCATGATGAGTTATCCTATATTAAAGAATTTTCAACATCCAAAATAGTAGTATTTGTATATACTGACAAGAAACTATCTAAAAAATAAATTAAGAAGTCACTCCTGTTTCCAATAATTACAAACAAAAAATAATACTGGGAAGTAAATTTAACCAAAAAGGTTAAAGATCTCTACACTGGAAATTATAACACATTGATTAAAGAAATCAAAGAAGATACAAATAAATGGAAAGATATGCATGTTCATGGATTGGAAGAATTAATATGGATAAATGTTCCTACTACCAGAAACAGTCTATAAATTTAATGAAATGCCAATCAAAAATACATTTTTCACAGAAAGAGAAAAAATAAACCTAAAATTTGTCAAATTAAAATTTATTAAATAATTAAATGTATTACTTGAAACTGCAAGACTATCAGAAGAAAGCATAGGGAAAAAATATCATGACATTGGTCTTGGAAAGGGTTTTTTGGAGATGGCCTTCAAAGAACAGACAATGACAAAATAGACAAATTGGATGCTATCAAACTAAAAACCTTCTGCACAACAAAGGAAATAAAGTGAAAAAAAAAAAGGATACAATATTTGCATACCATCTATTTGATAAATGGCTAATATTCAAAATATATAAAGAACTCAATAGGAAAAAAACGAATAACCTAATTAAACAATGGGCAAAAGATCTGAACAGACATTTCTCAAAACAAGCTTTGCAAATGGTCAACAGGTATATGAAAAGATACTAAACATCATTACTCATTGGAGAAAAGCAAATTAAAATCACAACGAGATATCACCTCATACCTATTAGAATGGCAATTATTAAAAAGATGAAATACGGGTTTTGATGAGGGTATGAAGAAAAGAAAACACCTGTCCATTGTTGGTGGGAATGTAAGTTAGTACAGCTATAATTAAAAAAAAACAGTATGGCTTTCCTCAAAAAATTAAAAATGGAACTACCATATAATCCAGCAATTCTACTTTTTAGTATATGTACACAGGCAATAAAAACAGTATGTCAAAGAGATATGTGCACTCCTATGTCCACTGTAGCATTATTTACAATAGCCAAGATATGGAATCAACCAAAGTTTCCAATGACAGAAAAATGGATAAAGAAAATGGGGTATATATACACAAGAGAATACCATTCAGTCTTACAAAATCATCAAATCTTATTTTTTGCAACAACTTGGATGAAGCCAGAAGACAATGTATTAAGTGAAATAAGCCAGGCACAGAAAGATAAATACTGCATGATGTCACTTATACTTGGGATTTTACAAAGTCAGCTTATGAAAACAAAGTACAACGATGGCAACCAGAGGCTGGGGCCAGGGTCAAGGATGTCAGGAAATGGGGCATGTTATTTAAAGGGTACAGAGTTTCAATTAAACTTAAGGAATAAGTTCTGGGAATCTATTGTACAGCTTGGTGGCTATAGTTAATATTATATTGTGTACTTGCAAACTGCTACGAGATTAGATTATAAATGTTCACACCACAAATAAGTAACTATGTGATGTGCTGGAAATGTTAATTACATTGATTTAGTCATTTCACAATGTATGCATGTATCAATATCCTGTTATACACCAGCAATATATACAGTATCATTTGTCAATTAAAATAATACAAATAAAATGAAAATAATTGATCAATAACCATAAGGATTTCTTGTTCATTAAAAAATAAAAAAAACAAATATCTAATTTTCTTAAAAGGGGTAAAATAACTGAATGGGTATAAGTATAAAAACCCCAGCCATCATTAAATGACATTATATTTACAATATCTTTAAAAATCTTCTTAAAATTATTATAGAATCAGGGATTACATCAGGAAAGGTATAATTAACAACAGCAATTCAGAGAGGAAAGCAGACCAGCAGAGCTACTTTTGTCTCAGCATAGTTGTCAAACTTTGTAAATCTGAGCTTTAATCACCTTGAAAGATAGGGATAAAGTAGAAGTTAGGGGCCTGTTCAAAATGAGGAATCAGATAAGAAAAGCTTTCCCTGTAAACTAGAGCACCAAAACATGCACACCCTAATGTAAAACTAAAACTGAGAAGACAGCTAAGACATTTTCTTTTACATCAAATGCTAAATGGGTCTTATATTAATATTTTTCTTTGCTTTTTGTTTGCTCTTGCTCATACGAAATCTCATTCTAGCATGAATTTGATTTGTTTATTGTTATTTTTATTTAACATGCTTGTAACTCTTGAATCTGTATATTGATATCTTTTATCACTTGAAAATCCTCAGTCATGATCTCTCTGAATATTACAAGGGATAGCGTGTAGTTACGACTTATTAGGAACAGAGAATTTGTCCATTCTATAGGTGACCAAAAACTATAAAAATACTTCATAAAAATTCTTAGCAAGCTATTAATATATTTAATCTGATTAAGGACATCTACTGCAAAAGTCCCCTAAATATAACATTCATTAAACATACAGTAAAAGCTCTCCATGTATGACTAGAAACTTGACAAGTATGTCCACAATCAATATTTTAAAATATTTTTCTGGAATTCTTTATTTGTGCAATAAGGCAAATAGAAAAGATATAAAGACCAGAAATGGAGTGCTGTTATTATTTGCAAGTAATATAACTGTATATATTTAATATAATAAAGAATCAGTATTAAGTTATCAGAGTCACTAGGAGAGTTTAGCAGACTGCCAGATTTTAAAAGCCATGATTCATAAATTGTATCTCTATAGACTGACACTAAAATATTAAAATTTAAAAAATATTAATAGCATATATTTTACAAAGAATGCAAGATCAAATACACCAAAGACAATTATATTTTAGTCATAGATTGTAAAACTTAATACAATCAATTATTGATATAGTTTGGCTGTGTACCTACCCAAATCTCATCTTGAATTCTACCCCAATTCCCATGTGTCATGGGACGAACCCAGTTGAAAGTGATTGAATTTTGGTGGCAGGTCTTTTCTGTGCTAGCAATGTGATAGTGAATGAATATCACAAGATATAATGGTTTTAAAAAGCAGAGTTTCCCTGCACAAGCTCTCTTCTCTCTTGTCTTCCACCATGTGAGACACGTCTTTCACCTTCTGTCATGATTGTGAGGGCTCCTCAGCCACATGTAAGTCCAATAAACCTCTTTCTTAAGTAAATTGCCTTGTCTGGGGTATGTCTTTACCAGCAGTGTGAAAATGGACCAATAAAATTATGTTACAAAATTTGTTTTGAAATGCTATGCTTCCAATGCAATTGATATATCAGAGAATAAGGCATATTTTCTGTTTGCTTTTGTGTGATTTCAAGAGTGAGAAACAATAGGTGACTGCAAAAATGCACCCAGCTGAACAGAACTATATAAGAATACAGAAAAACTCATATTCACATATCGAACATCTACTGGCTATCTCAATTTGCCATATTTGTTATAAGCTACACTAATCAACACCTGGTGTTACAACTTTCTGATTTCAAATAATCCTCCTTCCATCACTACACAATACTTCACAAGTTGTAATCAAAAACAACAGGTGTCTTTCAAGATAAAATGCCATATTTATTGTAGTCAATATGTTTTTAAACACATAAAATGTAAAAATGTGCCACTAATTTTGTTAGATTTCTATATCTTTACATATTAATATTTTTTAGTTTTTTTTTTCCCTAAAACACCATATTCCGCCTGCCCCTTTGGTTTTTATTAAGTGATTTTGCAAACAACAGAGATTTTCAGAAACAAATACCCTGTGTTATACATTAACTGATTACATTGGAAAGATTTTTAAATTGCATTAAACTTTCCTGTACATTCAATGCAACTCTAAGCAAAATTTCAGCAGGATTTTCTCATATGTGTGTATGTGCATATGTGCGTGCACGTGTGTGTGTGTGTGTGTGTAAGGCTCAGGACCCTGTTGAAAAACAACAAGTAGGAAGGCTCCTGTACCTGATACCAAGATTTATTACTAGAGTGATTAAAAGAAAGAACTGATTTTCCAAATATGGACAAAAATGCCAATATGTCACAATACAGGACCAAAAACTTTGGACACACATATACGGATGTTTGACATGTGATGTACGTCTTCAGATCGATGACAAACAAACAAGATTTTCTTTAAGTGAAGCTGAGAAATTAGGTATTAATTTGAGATAAAAATGAAGTTTAACTCAGATTTTATATAAAATCAATTCCTAAGAGATTATAGTCTGAAATTTTGAGGGCAAACTTTTGAGGACCTAAGGATATTAGTAAAATAGCTTTGTATTCTCAGTTAGGGAATATATTCCTAAATAAAATACATAAAGTGCTAACCAGATTTTTTTTTTTTTTTGAGATGGAGTCTTACTCTGTCACCCAGGCAGGAGTGCAGTGGCACCATGTCTGCTTACTGTGACCTCCATCTCCTGGGTTCAAGCAATTCTTCTACCTCAGTCAGTTAAAATAGTTAAAATGATGAGGTTGGATCGACAGATCAATGCAACAGAATGGAAAGTCCAGAGATAAGTTAAAATGTATTTAGAGAATTATTGTATGAAAAAGATAATATAGTAGGTAATATGGGAAAATTCATATTACTAATCGAACGTTTGTATAACTAGAAATCTGTCAAATATAAGTAAGCATAGATCAAAAATACATAAAAATAAATTTATAATAGAATATATACTTAATAGTACTGGTAAAATAATAATATACTTTAAAGATCTCCAGCTAAAGATGTTCTATTTAATGTGACATGAAATGCAGAAATAGAGTTTGGGTGTTGATTTGAGATCTTCCTAGCTTTCTGATGTGGGCATTTAGTGCTATAAATTTCCCTCTTAATACTGCTTTAACCGTGTCTCAGAGATTCTGATATGTGATCTCTTTGTTCTGATTGGTGTCAAAGAACTTCTTGATTTTATTATTTATCCAGGGGTCATTCAAACAGCATGGTCAACTTCTATGTAATTGTGTGGTTTTGACTGAGTTTCTTAATCCTGATTTCTAATCTGATGGCACTGTGGTCTGAGAAACTGTTGTTATGATATCAGGTCTTTTTTGTTTGTTTTTTGCATTTGCTGAGGAGGGTTTTACTTCCAATTATATGTTCTATTTCAGAATAAGTGCCACGCGGCACTGAGAAAAATGTATATTCTGTTGATTTGAGGTGGAGAATTCTGTAGATGTTTATTAGGTCCACTTGGTCCAGAGCTGAGTTCAAGTCATAAATATCCTTGTTAATTTCTTATCTAACAGTGGGGTGTTAAAGTCTCCCACTATTACTGTGTGGGAGTCTAAGTCTCTTTGTTGATCTCTAAGAATTTGTTTTATGGATCTTGGTACCCCTGTATTGGGTGCATACATATTTAGGATAGTTAGCTCTTCTTGTTGAATTGATCTCTTTTTCATTATGTAATCCCCTTGTTTGTCTATTGTCATTTTTTTAAATTTAATATCTGTTTTGTCAGAGATGAGGATTGCAACCCTTGCTTTTTATTTTATCTTTTTAATTTCCATTTGCTTGGTAAATCTTCCTCCATCCCTTTATTTTGAGCCTATATGTGTCTTTGCAAGTGATCTGGGTCTCCTGAATACAGCACACAAATAGATCTTGACTCTTTATCCAGTTTGCCAGTCTGTGTCTTTTAATTGGGGCACTTAGCCCATTTGTATTTAAAGCTAGTATTGTTATGTGTGAATTTGATCCAGTCATCTGATTCTATTCTATTCTATCTATTTTGCACACTAGCTGATAAAGTTTCTTCAGAGTGTTATGGTCCGTATATTTTGGTGTGTTTTTACAGTGGCTGGTACTGGTTTTACCTTTCCATAGTTATTATTTCCTTCAGGAGCTCTTGCAAGGCAGGCCTGGTGATGATGAAATCCCTCTGCATATGCTTGTATGGAAAGGATTTTATTTCTCCTTTGCTTATGAAGCTTTGTTTGTCTGGATATGAAATTCTGGGTTGAAAATTCTTTTCTTTAAGAATGCTGAATATTGGCCCCCAGTCTCTACTGACTTGTAGGGTTTCTTTTGACAGGTTCCCTATTAGTCTGATGAGCTTCCCTTGTAGAAGACCTCACAATGGTCACAGCCTTTGTATGGAGTTGGCACCCTAATATCACAATTAAAAGAGCTAGAGAAGCAAGAGCAAACTAATCCAAAAGCTAGCAGAAGACAAGAAATAACTATGATCAGAGTAGAATTGAAGGAGATACAAACACGAAAATCCCTCTCAAAAAGTTAATGAATCCAGGAGTATTTTTTTTTAATTAACAAATTAGATAGACCAATAGACCACTAAAGAAGAAAAGAGAGAAGATTTTTAAAAGCAAAATCAGAGATGATAAAGGAGATCTTCCGCTGACACAAGAGAAATACAAACTACCATCAGAGAATACTATCAACACCTCTACTCAAATAAACTAGAATATCTAGAAGAAATGGACAAATAAGACCCTTCCAAGACTAAACATGGAAGAAGTCAAACCCTGAATAAACTAATAACAAGTTCTGAAATTGAGGCAGTAACTAACAACCTACCAACCAAAAACAGCACAGGACCAGATGGATTCAGAGCTAAATTCTGTCAGAAGTACAAAGAGGAACTGGTACCCTTCCTTCTGAAATCATTCCAAACAATCAAAAAGGAAGGACTCCTCCCTAGCTCATTTTATGAAGCCAGCACCATCCTTATGTCAAAACCTGGCAGAGACACAACAACAACAAAAAAAACTTGAGGCCAATATCCCTAGTGAACATCAATGAAAAAATCCTCAATAAAATATTGGCAAACCGAATCCAGCAGCACATCAAAAAACATCACTGTGATAAAGCTGGCTTCCTTTCTGGGATGTGAGGCTAGTTCAACATACGCAAATCAATAAACATAATTTATTGCATAAACACAATCAAAGACATAAACCTCATGATTATATCAATAGATGCAGAAAAGGCCTTTGATAAAATTCAGTATCACTTCATGTTAAAAACTCTCAATAAACTAGGTATTGATGGAACTTATCTCAAAATAATAAGAGCTACTTTTGACAAACCCACAGCCAATATCATACTGAATGGGCAAAAGCTGGAAGCATTCTCTCCGAAAACAGGTTCAAGTTAAGAATGTGTTCTCTCACTACTCCTATTGAACATATTATTGGAAGTTCTGGCTAGGACAATCAGGCAAAGAGAAAGAAAGAGTATTCAAATAGAAAAAGAGGAACTCAAATAGTCTCTGTTTGCAGGCAACATGATTGTATATTTAGAAAACCCCATCATCTCAGCCCAAAAACTCCTTAAGCTTATAAGCAACTTCAGCAAAGTTTCAGGATACAAAACCAATGAGCAAATATCACAAGCATTCCTTTACTCCAACAATAGACAATCAGAGAGCCAAATCATGAATGAACTCTCATTCACAACTCCTACAAAGAGAATAAAATACTTGGGAATACAGATAACAAGGGATGCGAAGAGCCTCTTCAGGGAGAACTGTAAACCACTGCTCAAGGAAATAAAAGAGGATACAAACAAATGGAAAATCATTCTATCCTCATGTATGGGAAGAATTAGTATCATGAAAATGACCATACTGCCCAAAGTAAATAACAGAGTTAATGCTAGTCCCATCAAATCACCATTGACATTCTTCACCAAGTTAGAAAAAAACTACTTTAAATTTCAAATGGAATGAAAGAAGACCCTGCATAGCCAAGACAATTCTAAGCAAAAAGAACAAAGCTGGAGGCCTCTTGCTACCTGAAAAACTACACTACAATGCTACAGAAACCAAAAGAGCATGGTACTGGTACCAAAACATACATATAGACCAATGGAGCAGAGGAGAGACCTCAGAAATAACACCACACATCTCCAACCATATAATCTTCAATGAACTGACAAAACCAAGCAAGCAATGGGGAAAAAGTCTCCTTTTCAATAAATGGTGCTAGAAAAACTGGCTAGCCATATGCAGAAAACAGAAACTGGACCCCTTCCATACACTTTATACAAGAATTAACTTAAGATGGATTAAAAATTTAGATGAAAGACCCCAAAACCACAGAAACCCTAGAAGAAAACTTAAGCAATACCATTTAGGACATAGGCATGGGCAAAAACTTCATAATGAAAACACCAAAAGCAACTGCAACAAAAGCCAAATACTGATGACTGTAATCTAATTAAACCAAAGAGCTTCTGCACAGCAAAAGAAACTATCATCAGAGTGAATAGGCAACCTACAGAATGGGAGAAACTTTTTTCACTCTACCCATCTACAAATAATTTATAAGGAACTTTAACAAATTTACAAGAAAAAAAACAAACAACTCCACCAAAAAAGCGGGAAAAAGATCTGAACAGACATTTCTCGAAAGACAACATTTATATGACCAACAAACCTATGAAATAAAACTCAACATCACTGATCACTGGAAAAATGCAAATCAAGACCATTCCATCTCACTCCAGTCAAAATGGTGATTATTAAAAAAGTCAGGAAACAATAGAAGCTGGCAAGGTTATAGAGAAATAAAAATACTGTTACACTGTTGGTGGGAATGTCAATGAGCTCAAGCATTGTGGAAGACTGTGTGGTGAATCCTCAAGGATCTATAACGAGGAACACCATTTGACCCAGCAATCCCATTACTGGGTATATAACCAAAGGAATATAAATCATTCTACTGTAAAAACACATGCATATGTTTACTGCAGCACTATTACAGTGACAAAGATATGGAACCAACCCAAATATGCATCAATGACAGACCAGATAAAGAAAATGTGGCATATATATACCATGGAATGTTATGCAACCATAAAAAGAAATGAGATCATGTTCTTTGCAGGGACATGGATGAAGCCAGAAGCCATCATCTTCAGCATATTAACACAGGAACAGAAAATCAAACACGTTCTCACTGATAAGTGGGAGTTGAACAGTGAGAACATATGGACACAGGGAAGAGATCAACCACACTAGGGCCTGCTGGGAGGTGGAGACAAGGGGAGAGAACTTAGAGGTTGGGTCAACAGGTGCAGCAAACCACCATGGCACACTTATACCTATGCAACAAACCTGCACATTCTGCACATTTATCCCAGAACTTAAAGTAAATTTTTTTTAAAAAAAGAAATAGTGTTCATAATGCTAAAAGCTTAAGAAAAGTTAAAACATGAAGTCACAAAGTTGAGGAATATTTGCAATTTATTAAATGAAAAAGAATATATGTAAATCAAAGGAAATATCCATTAAATTATACACATAAAAATAAAATCATCCAAAATAGTTAATATATGAAGATAATGATTAACAGAAAAAGACTATTTCCCTAACCAATTGGAAAGATTGTCAACCTTTTTTCATAGTAGAATAAAGCCAAATTTAAAACACTCTGAGATACCTATTATTAATTTATTATTATTCATATAATTTGTAATGATTTGTTAAAATATCATGAGAGTGATTCATGTACTCTCATGGTTTTCTTATACAATGTAAACTGGTATAACATTTATAAAAGGAAATTTGATAGGATTTCTAAGTTATAGATGCATCCACTCTTTGAACAGCCAATTCTAATTATAGAAATGTGCACTATACTTCTAATCACATGTGTGAAATGTCATGGAGCATTGCTCTAAAATTTTAAAAACAAATTTCTAAAGCAAGAGAAATCCATCAATAGCAAGCTGCTTAAATAATTTATGGTATTTGCACAATGGACTAATTTACATCTGTAAAAACAAAGATATAAGCCCATATGGAACAATCTTCAACATGTATTTTAAGTGACTTTAAGTGAATAAACAAAAGTGTGGAATCGTGAATGTAATATTCAACCCTTTTGAATAAAGTGGAATATGTATGTATATATATGGAGAGAGAGAAAGACTATGTGAGAGACCATGTAAGGATACATAAGAAACTAGAAAATCAGTGCCTTCAAAAAGAAACAAAGAATGGCTGGACACTACAGTCAGGAGGAGAATTTTCAGAATATATTGTCTCATATTTTCTTTTTTTTTGTCTCATGTTCTCTAAATTTTTAAATGTCAGAATAATATCTCTTAATAGCACTGTTTACAATAGCAAGGACCTGGAACCAACCCAAATGCCCATCGACGATAGACTGGATAGGGAAAATGTGGCACATATACACCATGGAATA
>NW_016107753.1:152407-180093 GCF_001604975.1 Cebus imitator | reverse complement strand
AAAGTAATGGTTTCTATCAAATTCATAAATTAAATCTAAAAGATGGAAACACTATAAGAAAAGGAAGAAGAAATAGGAAATGATAGAGGGCATAAATATTTTCATCTTGCATTTGTCAAGCAACTTGCAACCACAATCTGTAAGTAGCTTTTTGGTTTTGAGAGCACTTACACATATGCTTATCTGAGGTTGTTACTGTCAATTTTTCAGATGATCAACTACAGCCTCAAAAACATCAAGTGACATGCAATGATACTCAGAAGTTAGTTTTGAAATGAAGATCTTCTGAGTTTACGTTCCATGCTCTTTACAAACTACCTCATTTTTATAAATGTGCATAACCTTTCCTTCCTTATCATCATCTCCCTCCCATGCTTCTAATGATTTGGGCAAACATTAGGCACTATCAGTGAATAAAGAAGTGATTAGGGGAATTAATGCATCAATGAATAAATGAACATTTATTTAAGAAGTTTAAAGAGAAATTAAAAATTGAAATATGTCAAAATTGAGGAAAAATTCATAAATTAAAATTAAGTCTGCCGGGAATGTTACAATCTTTCCAAAGGTCGATTAAGCCATTTCAAAAGCTTTCAAGTTAATGCTAGTTTCATCCAACAATTTAACTTGTGGAGATATTTTCCTAAAAAAAGGGAAAAAAGGCTGCGCGCGGTGGCTCACGCCTATAATCCCAGCACATTGGGAGGCCGAGGCCAGTGGATCAGGAGGTCATGAGATCGAGACCATCCTGGTCAACATGGTGAAACTCCATCTCTACTAAAAATACAAAAATTAGCTGGGCGTGGTGTCACATGCCTGTAGTCCCAGCCACTTGGGAGGCTGAGGCAGGAGAATTGCTTGAACCCAGGAGGCGGAGGTTGCGGTGAGCCGAGATCGTGCCATTGCACTCCAGCCTGGGTAACAAGAGCGAAACTCTGTCTCAAGAAAAAAAAAAAAAGGAAAACAAGAGCATAAAAATGCATGTGCAGTTATATTTAATATGCCCATGTTACTTGAAACATAAACTGAAAGGTTATTTTTTTAATAGTATAGATTAAAGTAGATTCAGTGCCAAAATAAAATATGTAAAGAAAATTTGGAATTTTATTTTTTTAACTTTTTTTCTAACCTGTTTCCTTTACACTTGCTAATATACTCATCAAGATATTCATCAAGTCCACCTTTGCTTAGACTCCTTCAAAATGCATGAGAGCACAACATCAGTAACTTAGACATCCCGTTCCTCAAATTTTAATGCATTTGATCACCAGTATTTATTAAACCAAACACCACATGTTCTTACTCATAGGTGGGTGTTGAACAATGAGAACACGTGGACTCAGGGAGAGAAGGATCACACACTGGGGGCAGTTGGCGGGGCTGGGGAGAGACAGTGGGGGGTGAAGAGGGATAACATGTGGAGAAATGCCAGATATAGTCAAAGGTGGAAAAGAGGCAGCAAACCACCTGGTTATGTATGCACCTATGCAACGACCCTGCATGACCTGCACATGTACCCCAGAGCCTAAAGTAAAATAAAAAATTTAAAAAAAAGAGTTGAGTTTTGAAGTTCACATGGTAGCCCCAATATTTCATTGGTATCAGTCACTGCATTTGAAAACATCAAGTGTCATTGGTCCTGCTATTAAACTCAGCACCTAAAGACCTTATTATCAATTAAAGGATTCTCACTCTCAAACACACTAGAGTCCTGCATCGTGTTCCTGAAGCATCCATCTAAGGAGATTCCTAAGAGATCCCAATTTACTGTTCTAAAATAGCCACTCTTTCCAGAAGAATCCTTTCCCCTCTGGCTTTGACAGTAAATTGGAAAGAAATCCTCCTTACACCCAGAGTTATCAGAAACCTTAAAAACAAAACCAACGTTTTTGTGCTGGATAGAATGCCCTGTAATTGTGATTCAAGCTGTTATCCTGTTAAGATCTTGGTAATCATTCTCTGTGTCTCTTATTTCCCGCTTCAACCAACCCTCTGTTCATAAATAGGACTTTTCTAAGAAAATGTCCATATATTGTGTGGTGTCAGTAACCAGCAACAAAGACAGACCTATTTATTTTTTAAATGCCTAACAAAATGTATATTAAGACAACTAAATCTAGCTAATAGTTCATTTTTATTACACGGTGGTGCAAACCGGGGTTCTTTCATGGCCATGTCACATGGACACTTCAGATATAACAAAAAACACAGCAGGTTGCTAATTGAGGTCTCAGTTCAATAATTACAAAAAATAGTAACAAGTATAGAAAATTAAAAAGCAGATTTTGTCCTTGGGACTTGTGAGACAACTGAGCTCATTTGCTTCCACCTCTAAACTGGAATCCCTTACCATGACAAATTAAGCCAGGACCAACAAATACTATGTGATCAATGGGATTGAAACGAGTAGCATTCAATCACATGCTGCATTATTATATGCACATTTTAGTAACATGAATGATGACCTCATAGTACCGGGAAGACACACAAAAAATTCCTTTTTTTGAAATCACTAATTTTTTAAAAGAGATCATGCTAAGTGACTGAAATATGAACTCTTTTCTTATATAAAAGAATCATTTTACCTACCCTGTGATGCCAAGTGATGCTTTTCATTTTGCACACATTAAGTTCCATTGGCAGAGGAAAGCAAACTATCAAATAGTGAAGAAAGCCATTGTCAGATGAACATTTCAGAACCCTGAGCCAAAGTGAGTTTATTATTTGACTTTATATATAGATACATAGAGAGAGACATACATATATATATGATTATTTAAAGTTTGAGTCCCAAAACCTGTGGAACAATGTCCCACTTATACATCCATATCTATACAGAATGTCATTTTTAGTACATATATAATTTTAAGCACATGAGAATTTAGATAATTACTAAACATTGCTTTAATTTTTTTTTATTAGAGTTGATAGGCATCAATAGCCAAAATCATTTTATTTTCTTCCTTCCTCAGAGTCAGAGCATGTGTCCATGGTATACTGTTTTTGTCAGGCTACTAAATTTTATAATGAAACTTTTCATTTTTCCTGTGTAAACAGTGTCAATGGAGAAAACAGTAATAAAATATTCTATTACTTTTACTATTTGGTAGTGACAAAAATCCTCATTCTATATTATCATTTACTAAGATTCATTGTGTTAAAGATACATTTTATTCATAAATAATCCATGTTTTCCCAATTGCCCTATTGGGTTTGTGAGACCAAGTCTAACAAATGAACGAAGAAAATTATGAGAGAAAATTCCATTCATTAGGGCAAAATCAGTATGAAAAGGCTAAAATTTGCAGATGGGCAAGATGTCTGATTAAATTTACAGGCAATGCAGATTGCCTACAGATGGTGAGGAATCTGGTCCAAAACTTAGAGCCCATGCCATTTTTGTTTTTACTTTAAAAATTCCATTTCTCAAATTCTTACTTTGCAAGGCAGAGTCCTCTCATATGAACCAGATCTCAGGACTTCTATATTTTACAATCTTATAAAAGTCCTTTTTTATCCATAGAAAGACCACAAGTGACATCACTGTCACCTGGTGATTGGATGCTGTTTATGCTTCTTAGACAAATTGTTTTTATTACAGCCATCATTTGCTCCTGAAGGCAGAAGATCCTACTTCAACTTGGCAGTGAACTGATCCATTAAGATTTAACAGTGAACATTCTTTTGGAAGAATACTAGTATCACTAAGGGTAACCAGAAAGAAAATAGCCGATGTTAATGTTCAGGATTATAAAAATACTTAAATAGAAGTAGCATAATATTTTGACAAGAAGATCAGCAAATCAAGTTCTAACCTAAAATTGGTAAAAACTACATCGATAAAAAAACCTCTATCTGAGCCTGATCCCTAAACAGATGAAGCTAAACTTACATAGTTACTAAATTTGTCAAGATTCTGCTAATGCATACATCTAAATGAAAGCCGAAATACTTAGTCAAGAGTCTAAATCTTTACTAACTTTAAGCTTTAAGCCAGCACAAAAATTAACAGAAGAAATGTAACGTATTTAAAAATTTGAGCTCTAGAACTGAGTCCTATGAGTTTATATCCTACTTTTATATTTTCTATATGAATTAAATATATATGAACTTGAGAACATTAAACTCTTTATGCCCTATCCTTACATTTAAAATAGTTGTCATCAATTAAACTCTTAGTTGCAATTTATAACTCATTCTAGTTAAAGCAGAAAAGTATTTACTAAGGTAGGACTCAGGAAACTTTTTTTATTTGGGTCAAAGATTTAAATTTTAGACTTTATGGGACAGTTGGTCTCTGTTGCAAACACTCAGCATGGACATCCAATAGAATTTTGTTTTCAAAATCAGGCACCGTCAACCTCCATATTAAAATATATTATGTACCTCTAAGAATCTTGAAGATTTCTGAGATGCAGCTGCAGGATCAGAGCTATGAAGCCAGCTGTAGAAGGAATCAGCACTCATGCACAGGTTAACTAACAAGCTCCTACCACCCCTACCCCCAGAAACCACAGCTTGCATCTTGGACACCTAGCACTACTATTAGAACCTCATCCACTAACATGTGATCTCTTTATTGTACTCTACATCAGGGGTCCCCAGACTCTGGGCCACAGACTGGTACCAGTCTCTGACCTGGTAGGAACTGAGCCACAAGGAGGAGGTGAGCTGCTGGTGAGCCAGCATTACTACCTGAGCTCCACCTCCTATCAAATCAGCAGCAGTATTAAGACTAATAGGACCGCAAACCTTACTATGAGCTGAGCGATAGGATGCTGTGATACTGTGAGCTAGGGATATAGGATACATGCTCCTTATGAAAACCTAATGCCTGACCACATAAGGTGAAACAGTTTCAACCCAAAACTACTGCCCTTCCTTTTTAGAGAAAAAATTAAAGAGTCTTCTTCCATGAAACTGGTCCCTGATGCCAAAAAGATTAGGGACAGTTGTTCTACATCTTTTCCTACAAAAATCTGTGCAATGCAACCCCTTCCTTCTACTTTCTATTGCTCTGAGAGTGCATCTAATTGCAGAAATGTAGGTAATATACTCTAAAAAAGCCTGGGAAAGCAAACTTTTGAATTTCATGCTTGGAAATTATGATTCATGGTGGAGAAAATTAACAAAATATTGAAAGATGTTTAAAATATACTGTGACCACAAAATGATAATGATTTACCGAACAAATACATAGAAAATATATCTTATAATGATATGATAATGAAAGAGTAATGCATATTTATTATTTAAAATAATACCTCCACTTGGTGCTCACAGATATTATTATATGCTTTCAAAAATGTTTAGATTTATATTTTTGTCTTAAAATAAGCAAAGAGCCAGGCGCGGTAGCTCACTCCTATAATCCCAGTACTCTGGGAGGCCAAAACGGGTGGATCACCTGAGGTTAGGAGTTCGAGACCAGCCTGGCCAAGATGGTGAAGCCCTGTCTTTACTAAAAATACAAAAAGTTAGCCAGGCATAGTGGTGAATGCCTGTAATTCTAGTTACTCAGGAGGCTGAGGCAGGAGAATCTCTTGAACTCAGGAGGTGGAATTTGCGTGAGCCAAGACTGCCGCCACTGAACTCCAGCCTGGGCAACAAGAGCAAAACTCCTCAAAAAAGAAAAAAGAAAAAGCAACCAACATCTTATAGCATTGTATTTTATAAATTGAGTTAAAATAAATTAGATCTTCAGCCTGGAATAAGTGTAATGCCCTCTGAGAAAATGAAATGCTTTTCACACCACCACCAGCCCCGACTCATCTGCAGTATTCTCTAGTCCATGTATCAGCAGTAAAGATGGATGACAAAAATGACATATGACAAGATGATGAATAAGTAAAGATGGTAACAAGATGAAAATGGTACCTGCTGTCTTTAAAATATTTGAAGACAACTGAAAGCCATGGAAAAGTTCTTATTTGTTCATTTTGTTCATTGCTAAATATTCTGCTTTACTTCTTTCCCTGACTCCATAACTCAGCTGCGGACCAAGCACCTTAAGAACTGCTGTTCATAACATTAAAAGGAGTCAACAAACCAAAAAGGGAAGTGCTCTTGGGACAGCGCGTATCCTGAGTATTACACCCCATGTCCTGCCATTAATGTTTTCTACATCTCTTTGTATCCGTCTTACGTTCCACCCCCTTTTCTTGACTATGCACGTTAAGGACCTTCACTTGTCTTACACTTTAACTTATGTATTTCACTTCTCAAAATCTTCAATGAATTTTTACTTCAAAATAAAAGAAGGTCCTAGAAATAACTGGCCTGCTGACCTCCGAGATATCATTTCCTGCTGCTCTCATTGCATCACTCCTCTGCTGCCCCATCGGCTTCTTCATGGAGGCACCTTTCCTCACCAAGGCACCTTTGCTTCAGGTTCTTTGCAACTTTTGCTTCTTTTCCTGAAAGGCTTCTCCCCTAAGGCTCCCTCTTTTCCTTCAGTAATTTACTTAAACATCACTTTTTTATGTTTCTACTCTTAATCCCTTTATTTGTTAAACCTTTATCACTTCTTTACAGTCTCCCTAACTAGAATGAAAGGTGTGCAAGGTAGGGATTTTTGCCATTTTTGTTGCCTTTTGTGTCCCCTAGAAATGAGCCTGGCACAGAGGAAATTCTCAAAAGTATGCATTGAATACATTCCTGAACACAAGAATAAATGCTGTTTCACAACTGAACTTATTCATTATTTCAGTGATTGATGCTTTGCTCTCCCTTTAGCCTCTAAGTCCTCTGTATTTTATTTTGCTTTCCTTAACGGCCTCTTACCTATCGTTTTTATTATGACTTCCCTGCTTTTCCTTGCTTTCACAGTCTGTTGGACCTCTGGTAATGTATTATCTACTCAAGATTAAAAAAAAATAGTGCATTCAATTTGAAGATCAATGAATTCACAGACAAATGTGTTTCCATCTCATCATCCCCAACAATTTTACACTTAATTGTAGACCTTTTTCTGTTCTTCAGGAGATTCCAGATCTCAGAAGATGAACTAAGAGAAATCTTTGGATCCAAGTACATGTAACTCAAACAGCAATATTAAAATGTCATTTCATGAGGTAATTAAACAACCTGCTGAATTCAATACAAGTTAAGAGACAGAGATAATCCACGCGCTTCTCACCCAACCACATTCACTGCCTGTCTTATAACAGGAATTCCCTTAAATCAAAATATGATAAACATTCACCATAAACTCAGGTCACAAAGTTACAACGTAGAGGCAGTTTTTTGAAATAAAAATTGAGCAAAATCATTATATTTCTACCTATGTCACCTGTTTTCAAGTCCAGTTGAATTAGTAAGTTGAAAGAAGCAAGACAGATGGCTTCCGTAGCATGAGAATCTTTGCACCTAGGTACACTTAGGTTCTTTCCAAAATGCTGCCATTTTGTCCTATCAGCTTGAACATTTGTCATAAAACACTTGAGATTATTATTTGACAATGTATCAGTGGACTCCCACTGATCATTCCTTCTCAGATTCTTACAGTTGAACCCACAAACCCACAAATGTTTTCTTTTCAATCCCAAAAATTGTTTAAATAGTCCCTGAATAGCTCCAATTGTCCCCATGTCCTTTGTTAAAATATATATTCACTTTCAGCATCACAAAAAAATTATTCTTTGGGGAAGGCCTGGCATTGGATGGAAGTGACTGGAAAGATGCAACAGAATGTGTCTGCAGAGAGAAAAAGGAAACAAAATGAGTACTGATACCAAAAGACTGCTTGCTTAGCACAGCTTTCAGTGGCTTCATTTTCGTTGTTGTTGTTTTGTTTTTGATTGTACTTTAGGTTCTGGGGTACATGTGAAGAGCATGCAGGATTGTTGCATAGGTACATACATGGCAAGGTGGTTTGCTGTCTTCCTCCCCCCATCACCTATATCTGGTATTTCTCCCCATGTTATCCCTCCCCATCCCCAGCTGTCCCTCCTCCTAGAGCCCCCCAACTGACTGCAGTATGTGATGCTCCCCTCCCTGTGTCCATGTGTTCTAATTGCTCAACACCCACCTATGAGTGATAACATGCAGTGTTTGATTTTCTGTTCTTGTGTCTGTTTGCTGAGAATGATGGTTTCCAGATTCATCCATGTCCCTATGAAGGACACAAACTCATTGTTTTTTATGGCTGCATAGTATTCCATGGTGTATATGTGCCACGTTTTCTTTATCCAGTCTATTGTTGATGGACATTTGGGTTGGTTTCATGTCTTTGCTATTGTAAACAGTGCCACAATAAACATAAGTGTGCATGTGTCTTTATAATAGAACAATTTATAATTTTTGGGGTATATACCCAGCAATGGGATTGCTGGGTCAAATGATATTTTTATTTCTAGGTCCTTGAGGAAGCGCCACACTGTCTTCCACAATGGTTGCACTAATTTTCACTCCCACCAACCAATGTAAAACTGTCCCTACTTCTCCACATCCTCTGCAGCATCTGTTGTCACCAGATTTTTTAATGATCCTCAATGGCTTCATTTTAAAACCATTACAGAAGACTGGGAATCAGATTTCTAAACACTTAAGAGACCCAACAGGACGACATTGCAAATGGAAGCATTATATTATTTTTCCTTTTTTTTCTACCCTTCATTTTTGTCTACGATGTTTTTCCACAACTGTAATTTTCAATCTGAATTTTTTGAAATTTCTGTCACAGCACTGCTTTGATATAAATGACACAACCAAGAGATATCCAGTAATTTCTCTCCCATGTTAGTCTCCGTGATTCAAAAGGATTTGATTTTTCTCTAAGCCATGGATTTAAACTACTTTTTAAAAATTAAATGCTGCTTTAAAGAAATAAAATGACAAAATCTATTTTCTAACCTTTTCTAAAATAAGTTCAGACTAATTTCTATACAGGATTATTCTGTACCTGAAAATGGCAGATAAGACAACTAGATTTCTCATTATATGTATTCAAAAATAACTATGTTTTCAAAATCAGTGTACATATTCAAAATTAAATAAAATGTATATATGCAGAGGAAGGGTATATGAAATGTAAAGAAGTCATTAAAATTTCCAAGTTTAATCATATCTTAATTTTAATTTTCTGATAAATTAAAGAGCTCATCCATGCACAGAACACTGTATTATCTGTCACTGCAGCTATCCACAGCCCTGGCTTGTCTCATTTAGCTGTGTCTTCTGCTTTGTTTACATTCTTATTTCTTAAAGCATCACACTCATAGCTCTAATTTCTTAGAAACTCTGGTACAAGTTCTTACAATTCCATTCCCTACTTTTCTTCTTCAGCATTCCTTCCCCAAAAGCCCATGAGAACTTTATTTGGAAAAGCTTTGTTTTCTCATTTGAATTCTAATTTTCAGAATTATTAGACTTTCGTTGACTAGTTTCCTGCTTATTACATTGTATCCTTATACCCGTCTTTCATAGCTATTACTTTATACCAATGGTCTGAAATGAAAATACTTACTTTATGCAAGTATATTCATTTCAAAGTTTGAAAATCAAAAGAACAGTGGACACAAAGCTGGAAAACCTGGTTTTGAAGGCTGGATTAGTCATTCACTGAGGGATTTTTGCCTAGCTACCCAACATCTCTGAATTTTAAGCTGCTCATCTGAGGCCTGTGAAGGACAATAACTGCCCTCCTCACGTGGCAAGGATTCAACCAGTATCAAATGAGAAGTATGAAATAGCAGTAGGGGATGTGGAGGAGCAGAGTGGATGACATATACACACAGAGATATACACTTTCTATCTATCTATCTATTTGTCTGTCTATCTATCTATCTATCTATCTATCTATCTATCTATCTATATTTCTGAAGAGAGAATAATTATCAACTATTTTCCTAGAAAGAACTATTGATCAATTATCTACATTTACTAGGGCCTTATTCCTAAGATTTCAAGACTTATTAGTCAAGACTAGATGATGTCAAGGAAGCCAAAACAGTCACTCAAGTGGATGTTTTAGAAACTGCTGTGTTTTAGAGTAAGAGTTCTGACCCTAAAGCCCTGGCCCAGGGGTACCTTCACATAAGCTATATATGCCCAATTTTTGTGGTTTAAGTTAAATCTAGTAAGAAATCTGTAAGCCATATTTCTAACCTTCAAAAACTTTTCAAAAAATATCTATGACATCATTCTCTATTGCTTATGACAAGTAACACATTTACTACTCTAACAAAAATAGCAAGGAAAAATAATATACAATACATAAAAATAAAAAAGCTAGCCTTACAAAAAAGATATTAACACTCAGTAACTTGGCCAGGAGACATTAAAGAAATTGACAGCACTGGGATGTTTGTTTGTTTTCATGTTTCTGAGGTTTGTCCCTACAGAACATTGAGGCACTGAGTCTGATCAGTTGACCAGACAGGGTTGCATAATATTTCTGTGGTGCTTTGTCTTTTCTAAAGCCTGCAGTGACATTATATGACTCTCTCCAGATATTTCTGTTACCTTTGTAAACACTGGGTTTTATACATAGATATAAGGTTTTTAACAAAAAGAAGAAAGGAGGGAATATATTTGTGTATTAAGAGTTGAACTGTAAAATCCAATGCTAAACGGTTCACAGCAGATGGGCAAGATTACCTTAAGGAGATAGAAGTGTTCATGGGTATGTAAAGACCGATCAAAATTTATCTAATATCAGTCTAAGAAAAAATGAATAACTTAAATAGATTATTTGTCAGCTCTGGAAATACAATAAAAGGAAAGGCATGGTCGTAAGTGTAGTCAAGACCCATAAGGACAGTGTCCAGGAAAGAAATTACCTTCATTAAAAATCTTCAACTATGAAGGCCTCACCAGCCCATCTTTATTGTAAGACAGCATGTGGAAAGGATCACATTTGATAAAGGCTAGGCACTGGTTTAAGTATTTCACATGCAAGAATTAACCTGAGATAAATAATCATAATTTTACTCTTGAGTATACTGAGGTAAAAAGTTAAAAAAAATTATCTAGGGTTAGAGAGCTTGTAAGTTATCACGCTGAGATTTGATAATTGAATTAAGAACTTTTGTACTATACTACTTAAATTTTGCCCTAGCCATCTAAATTTTATCCAATATGCGTTTTCATTCCATATACATCAAATAATTTTGTGGCTGATTTTTAGTTTTTCTGATATCTTTATTTTAGACCTAAATATTCTGAGTTTTTAATGATTATGTATACACCCACCACTCACCATGCTTTTACAATTGATGTATAAAAGCAGAATGCAAATACATTAACAGTAAATTAATAAAATTCATAAAATAGTAAATTAATGTATTTGCATTCTGCTTTTATACATCAATTGTATAAGCTTGATGAGTGGAAAGCTGCTACAGGGACAGATGCATTTCTTCTCGTGTAATGACAAATTCTACTCCTGCTTATTTACCAAATAACTTTCTAGTAATTTAATTGGGCCAAGTAGTTTTTCAAGACAGGAGAATAAGGAATAAAAGGTAATCTAATAAATTAGTTCATTTCTTAGATTTGAGTCAGAAACAAAAGATAAGGGGGAATACAGAACCCTAAATTAACGGAGCATGAAGGAAGAACTGGTTTGGAAGCTGAAGGCTAACAAAGACAGGTATCTTATGTAATCTACTCATTTTGAATCTCATTCTGTTCAAGTTATCCTTCCCTGTAATATAAAGAATAATAAAAATAAACTCCATAAGAAGCACATACTTGAACAAAAGTGCCTTATAACTTCAAGAACTGAACATTGGATGGTTACAGGGAGCTATGTTTCCAGAGATGACTGGGTTTGATTTGGTGTCAGGAAAGAAAATGGAAACAGAACATTCATTCTCCACTGGGTAAATATAAGATCACTGGATAATGCCTTTAGAATAAATATAAAAATGAATTATTGTTACATGTCATGGTGATAGAACCCACTAATTATTACAGGGGTCAAGTTATAATAGGGATAGTGGGCTAGCTGTGCAAACTTCTTCATGCTATTGTGAAGTGTACATGAGGTGAGTTTGTTTTGGGCAGGTGGTTATTTGAATATCATCCAAAAGTTTATTTTCAGATATTTTATCAATGACACCAGTCTCACATAGTCCATACAGCACCACAAAGTAAAACAAAAGAAAACTTCAGGCCAATGTAGTCAAAAGTTATGGTGAGCTCCAATTTTGCCACTAACATGCTATATGGCTTCCATATATTTTAGAATAAGTAATTCTGTACAGTTTTTCTTATATATATAAAGACACAGATTTCACATCCAAACAATGTGTAAGTACAGAAGAAACAAATGTCTCTTTCCCAATTATTAGAGTAGGTGCTGTAGGGAAATCCTCAAAAGAAACACAAAAAAATCAAACAAAAATTTTCTTACCTCTAGAACTTTACACTCTTGAAAATTCAACTAGTCAAACATGTTTAGGAGGGAATACTTATATAGGTATGAATATAGATATCCATGTGGATATGGGCACATATATGGATATAAATATGGTATACATACATGAGCCTCTCTAAGGCACAGGATTTTAGATGGATAATATGAGAAATGCAGGACAGAATCTTTGGCAATTGCCTTCCCTCTGTGATTTTACACACTTTATTCATTTGGTAATCCAATTTTTTAAAAATATGAACTCATTTTATAATTCAATTCAAAATGCATTTTGAATTGAACAAATGTTGCATTTTTAATTTTTTAAATTCTTTTGTAATTCTATTATTGTAGTAGCATTAATATCTTCAAGGAGTAACAAGGTAATTTAGATTGCAGCTGTATTAGTTTTCATAATGTAGGGCACTAAGTTTTTCCAGAGATCAGATGTCCTGAAGCCTCATTTTTAATTGTGTGTTCATAATTGTCTTTTCCACGTGGCTACATTAAGGCCTGTTATAAGTCCAATAGCAAACTGAAAGGCATATATTATAAACTTTCAAAACTTCATAGACACTGTGATACAGTTTTCACTTGAAAATAAATTCCTCTGTAAAGTAACTAAGGCATGAACAGCCTTGTAAAATTATGGTATAATTCACACCAGTTAAAAAAAAAAGATGAATAGAGCCCACTGTTTTATTAGATTCCACTAGTTATCTTTAAACATGATGAAGGACTTTTACACATCATGAGTTCAAGTTTCAGGCAGTTTTTTAATTCACTTACTAAAGCAAACACACCGGAATTACAGGGCGATACGGGCCTTTTCTGCTACAGTATCTGTGAGACTGATATTTATCAGACATTATGATGATAAAAAGCCCACATTTCTTTGTTCCTAACATGACAATGGAAAGTTCATGCCAATTTTTCCAGCTTAAAGTGGCAAGTAGCAGCTTACATGAGAGATCAGCAAAGTGACTTTTCAAATACAGCAGTAAGCCAGACAGCAGAGATCCCTGTAACCCAAATAGCAGTTTATGTTAAGACACATTTCACATTTATCCTGGTATTCACTTTCTGCTTAACTCTAAGCCTAATTGCCAGGAGCTTCACATATCTGCAAACGTACATGGAAAATTTACCTTAAAGTGATTATTTTGTCTTCTAAGAGAGTTAATGTTCCAAAGAAGCAGGTCAGGTATATGGAAGCCTCCAGCCTGGGCAAGGAGGTCTTACTTAATTGGATTGGTAGAGAGCTTTATAATGTTGGAGAGAGTTATTTGGAGAAGTATCATGCCTTTCGTCTTTAACTCTCACTGTCTCTTCATGTTGTAATGTAGGGCTCCTTTTCTTAAGGAGTCACCTTATGGAAAGAAACCAGCAATATTAATTTTGCCATATCAGTTCTGATTTATCTTAATGCTAGGTCATTTCTCAACTTTTGGGATACAGTACGTTCCATGTCTCTGTAGTTTTATATTAAAGCTGACACAATGTGGGGACAGAATAGGTACTCATTTAATGTTGGCCTGTGTCATCCATTTGCACCACTTTGCTGTGAAATTTCCAGAAGGTAGGGCAATCTTTCTACTGTGGTTTTTTAGAGAGAAGCGTATGTTTCATTCCCTTTTATATCCAGTGCCACAAATGGACCAGTTCTTTTCTGTCAGATCCATGTGACAATGTGAAACACGGTGGCAATAAGACATCCTTGGAGAAAACATATGGGAAATATATAAATAACACTTTGTCTCCAGTTCTAAAGTTTTGTTTCAGTGGGTTTTCAGCAGGTAAATGACAAACACAGTCTCTTGAGTCAGGTGGAGGCTCTGAGAAGAGCACAATCTGTAAGAGCATTTGAGGAGAATACATAGGTTACAGCATCTGAAGACTCAAGCAGCAAAACAATGGGGGAAAATGAAACTGCCCTGCTTAAAGATGCTATACATCTATTCCCCATGCATTAAGAATTTACAGTTGGATTAGTCCTCATCAAACTATCCAAATTAAAAATACTTTATTAATGAGATTTTCAGAGAGTTTGTCTGGAAACTTGACAAAACTCTTTATAACATACCTGCCTACAATGTTCCCTTACTAAAAACCATGGATGCTTGTAAATTCTTGGATGAGGGGGTGAAGTACCAGACACAATGTGTGAGGGTGGGAGAAATAAAAGACAATCTTGATTCTTAACTAATATGGAATTGAAAGGAACCAGCTTGACTACTTCCTCATATAATCACTACGAACATCTTAATTTTCATAGCCACTATATAAGTAGATCTTATTATTACCTCTATTTAATAAATGAGATGCTTGAGGCTCAAAGAATTTCAGTAATTTTACATCAAGCAACACAACTATTTTACCAGTTAGCATTCTCTCTGATAGTGCTATCACCTTCTTCATGTCCACACAGGATCCTACAGACCTTCACGTAGCAAATGAGACTAAAGCTGTCCTCTGACATCTAAGCCTAGCTTGACTGTGGAAGATGTAAACTGCCTTACAGATCCAGAAGAAGAATAAGTGAGAAAGAATAAACAGTTTCTCCTATGGAAATGGCTTACATGATAGGCTTCTGCATTCCCATAACAGCTGTATAGATTCAGACTGTAAATCCGTTATACTTAAGTGTATACATGATTCATTTTTTCTGTATATACTCTCTTACATTTCTGTTAAAGAAACCTCTGTTCATCCTTCAATAGTCATTAAAATGTCATCTACTATGGAGACTTCATTGTTTATCTCAGAAAACTTTTAAGAAAGAAGTCTACTTTTTTTACTTGAGTTTAACCATATATTTATAATACATTGTACTATATTGCTTATGTGTTTATATACCTACCATTTTGCTCCAGATTGACTTGAAAAAATTACTCTGCAACACATAGTAGCTGCTCCTAAGATACATTGTCACTGATGAGAAAATAATGATGTATTGTATAAAGCATAATTTACAAGCAAACAGTCTAAAAAAAGACAAAATACTGACAATTGTAGCCACTTAGTAGGGTTACTTGGAGTGACAAATCATCCCACTTTTATTTATCTGTATTTTCTAATTTTTCAACACTAATCATCTTACTCACTGAAAGTGAGAGACATTAAGATGCCTACGTTATTTCAGTCAACTCTGTATGAAATCTATTCTGCTTTATCTCATTCACTTAACATGTAAGAAATAAACAGAAGCTTTGACACAACATAAATGGAGTGGAGGGAAGAAAGTAAGGTCAGAATAAGAGAAAAATTACGTTTGGCAAAATGGTCAAAGCAACTGAGATTATTCAACTGGAGAGAAATTATTATTTAGCAATGATATGAAAGATGAAGGCATATGAAAATAGAGTAGCAGCTATTATTCATCTGCATGCATGTTTGAATATTTTTGAAAAGAAAGTCTGGAAAAGAAAAAAGTGACTTGAAATTCAAAAGGAATAGATTCAAATAATATATAAGAAAGACTTTTAACTATTAAAATAGTTAAGTACTATACCAGATTACTAACAGAATAAGGAAATATTTTTGAAGGCTTATAAAATAGGTCTGGAATAATTTTTAAACTGTCATTTGTGCAGGCAGAGGGATAGTTAGTTTGACTGTTAAAGGTCTTTTGCAGTGCTTTGCTTTTATAGCATGATGGATTTTGTAGGAATAACACCTATTTCTCATATGACATTAAGTGACTTATTTAAAATTTTCCAGAAGCCAAAAAGCCCTATCCCCAGTCCTCTACTGACATGTAGTTTTTATTTTCTAACTCTCCAAGGTGGAAAATAGATTCTTAAATGTAGGGACTGGGATTTTGGCAATCCCATAAAGCTTCTGCATTCTGAATTTCCAACTCAGATCAAATTCATTTTATGCTCCACTAAATGCATATCCTCTCTGAGAAGTAATTTTTCCTCTTTAAAAATCTAACCCTTCCTCTTTCTTTTTTCCCCTTTCGCTCCCCTACTGACAAGTTCAGTTTTAGCCAAAGATGAATTTTAGCTCCGTGGTTTCTTATGAGCTTAGATGATGACGATAAATTTGTTGTCATTTGTGGAAAAGGAAACTGAGAAGAGGAGTAACTAGATAGAAAGGTTTCCTCTCTTAACTTTACTGCACCCGGGAGCATGCTAGATTTGCAAATTCTCTAGCCCCATTCCAGGTCTAATGAATTAGAAATCCTGCGGGAAGGACCCAGAAATCTGTATTTTAACAAGCCCTCCAGGTGATTTTGATGCCAGCTAAAGTATGAGAAATGTGTGTAGAACTGGAATTCGAATTGGCAAGAATATATAGAATGCTCAAATGTAGCTAACGATTAACCTTGCAAAATTAGATAGGACCAGAAAAAAAAAAAATATGTCCTCGTCGATTACATGAATGCCATAATGACCCTCAGAAAAATTATGAGGAAAGTGACAACCATTCATTTATATCACTTCATTGTAGAAGTTTCCCCTGACACCCTGACACCCTTTGTTATACCATGCGTTTCATTTGTGTTGTAGCCCTTAGCACTATCTTGTCCTATCTTATTTATTTTTTTGTTGTGCTTTGTCTTATCTCATTTTACTTAAAGCTTTTTGAGGGCACAGATCTTGTCTATCTTATACCATATTGAGTTTCCACTGCTTAGAATATTACTTGTTATACAGTAGGCACTTAATAAATGGGGCTTTTTTTTTTTTAATGAATGAAATCAATGTGTAACTCACTAGAGATGCAGGAGTGAGAAAGACCCATATCCTGACCTCATGAAGTTGACTAGCTGGATGGCATTTCTGTTTTACAGGATTGCATTTTACATAACATTTAGATTGCTGGAGGGTGACTGGAGGCAGGACTAAGAGAGGAAAACTAATTTGGATGCTGTTGTCATCAAAGTCAGAGCTAATGGTGACCTCTAGCAGAGAAATGCCAATGGGAGTCAAAAGAAATAGATAAATGTGAGACACAGAGAGAAGATAGGGAGGCTTCTGTGATTCATAAAATGTAAGTGGCATGAGTCTAGGTACAAGGGGTTAGATTCTGGCTTAAGCTATCAAAGACAGGAACAAGAACACCATTTGCAGAGGCAGGAAGCATGGGAGAGAGTTAAGCAGGGCTGCAAATATCACAGGAACCATACTAATGTTAGATTATTATTTGTTGTCTATCTGAAATTCAAATTTAACTCGGTGTCTTGAATTTTTATTTGCTAATAAAATACAGCATAAAATGAAGAGGTTGTTTGTGAAAAGGCATGTAATAATCAACAGATTCCTTTATAGAGAAATCTAAATGGTAAACTGCACACTGACAACATTACATTCCGTTCACTCACAAATAAAAAGCAATGGACTGACTTTAGTTTCTAAGAAGCATGAGCTCATGTATATTTTGCACAGGAAACTATGAAATACCTAGAGGACTATTCTTGTTATTATTATGAAAACATAATTGCCTCTCTGCATGTGGAAGGTCGATGAAGATGAATTGTGAGATTTTTGCCAATTACCCTATTGTCAAGTTTTAGATTGGTAAACTGTGTATCTCAGCGTGAATATCCTTCCTCAGTGAGTTTTTTGATACAGTGAGATTCTTGAAAGAAAGAAAGGCAAGGGAGGGGAATCAGATTAATGTTATCCTGATTGTGATTACACAAATCCTTATATTCACATATTGTTTGTAGTTTTAAAAACATTTTCACATCCATTTGATTTTATGTAAGACATCTGGTTACTCTGAATGCCATTAAAATGCATCTCCATTTGAACAGATGAGGGATGTTAAATTCTTTGAGATTTTATGGTTTTCTCGAGATCACACTTTTAGAAAGTAACAGAGACAACACTCATAACTCGTGCTTCTATTCACAGTTCAGAATTCAGATTCAAGCTATGGCTAATGGGGAAAAACAACACAAATTTATCAATAGATGTACATACAAAGATATATTTTCCCAATAAAAGTAGTTGGTTATCTGAATACACACCTTGAAAGAATGTATTGCAAGATAGCTGTGGTGAAAAGCTTTCCCAAAATTGCTTCTAAGAAAGGCACAGTAGAGGTGCTAATCAGGGTGGAAGAATTCTTGGGCAGCTGCTGAGTGGTGCTGGGACACCATTAACCTATCACAGCAACCAGCAGTAGCTGCAGACTCAGTGAATGTCTTCTGCAGCAGTTAATGTCAACATAAGCCACCATTGCTGAAAGCCGATGCTGATTGGATAATTGATGGAAAGCGATCTTAAAAGGAGTCATCACAAACAGGAGAAACAGAAAAACTGTTGGGAAAAGCCACCCATAGCAGAACACACCAATGAAAGCAGATGGAGTTTCACGTAAAAGAAGACTACGCTTCCGCCAACTCTGCCTCATTCACCATTCCAGCAAGAATGTCATTTTTCAAGGAGAAAAAAATTATTTTCTGTTTATTGGAGTGAAATTGGAATTTATAAATCTATTCTTATCTCCATCATCAAGAAGCAAGACTAACAATTACCCACAATGTGATAAAACAGGTTAGAGGACCTGGGTTTCCATCACAGGGGTCCTGAAAGTCTACCAGTGTCCAGAACCCAGTACCCCAGGAAACAGAGCCTCATTGCTCAGAAGCCTTCAAAAGGTGCCTCTGCAGGCCCTGAGACATCGGACTCTGTTTCCTCAGGCAATAAATAAAGGGTTAACTTAGGCCAGGTTGTTTTCAAATTGTTCCGAAAAGCTTTAAAGATTTCTTAAGTGCCCCAGCAATCAATTGCCGGGCATGAGTTGAGAGGAGTGCAAATAAGCCCCCCTACCCCCAACCCACCCTCTGCAACTTCGTAAATCAGATCAGCTCTTCTATATTCATGTGGGGATTCCGCATACGAATCTGTTTGAAATTTATTTCCTGTGGCTATTATATCTGAAAATATCTAGACTAGGTCATTACAAACTTTCCTGGTAACTTTAAAATCTTCATTTATTAGCAAGAAAGTTATATCTTGGTGCAAAATGTTTAAAGTTTAGAGTGCCAGTGTATTCAAATGTATAATACTTTATTCTTCCCCCTGCCTCCCAACTCTCTCTTTCTCTGCCTCTATTCCCTGCCTTTCCTAGTGACTATAAATTTCATCATTATTTCTTGATTATACATTTGCTTGGCATTTGTCTATCATTCCCAAAACAACCTCAGATTTGCAGAGAAGGCTCCAGCTGGAAAAATAAGCTTCCCGTTCAGGCCCATCCTGTTTCTAATATGCTGCTGTTGTAGGAAATTCCCTTTAGGGATTTCTTTATTTCCTATTGCTTTGCCTTTTCTGCTATAAACCTCACAAATATTAATCTTCTCTGGTCCCCATTTTCCCTTACTGCCTAATTTTTTTTTTTTTTTTGTCTAAAATGCCTGCCAGTGCTTTTCACACTTCATCATGTCTCCAGGAATACTGGCCCTAGGTCAAAGCCAGAGGCTGCAACTTGACAAGATGTGTTGCAAGGTGGCTTTCCCTCCACACTCTCTACAGCTGTCATCTTCTCTCAAGTCCCTGGACTGCAAATTAGTGAGTCAGCATGGGATCATGGTATGCTGCAATTCCTATTCATTAGACAAAGAAAAAGAAGCTTCTAGGATTTGCTGTGTTTTCTTGTTTCCATATCTAAAAAAATAATTAACACATAAATCGGTGTTTGCTGGTTTCGCTTGAGGGTACTCTGATTCATACAATCAGAAATCATAATAAAGGAGTTGAAAGCACCCTTTCCTGGAAGAAAATGATTCACAAATAACACTTTGGCCATAAGAATTCTATTATCCTTTAAGAGGAAACAGATCCATTGCACCAATATTGTTTACTATTTAAATTTTTCTTTGGACAGCTGTGGTAGTTCTGGGTCAGAGAAGAGTAGAGACTCTTAATTTAGAGGAAAAGCAAGCAGCATTTTTCAAGCCTTCTCTCAGTTAAAGAAAATGAAATTAAAATCATGGCTTTCTATATCCTAGACACTATGTTCTAATAATATCAAATTTTAATGATGAGGTAGTTGATATAGGAATTGCTCTTTTTCTTAAAACTTGGTTTTAAAAATTTACTGGAATAAACTCTACATTGCTGGAATAAGAATATAATTAGAATTCCTTTTTTTTTTTTTTTTTAAAGTGATCCTTCTGCCTTAGCTTCCTGAGAAGCTGGGACTATAGGCATGTGCCACCATACCCAGCTAATTTTTTTTTTTTTTTTTTGATAAAAACAGAAACGTTTTTTAGTTTTAATGATGATCTAGACCATGTCTAAGGTAGTGAATAAACATCTGGGTCTTCCCATGATAAATGCTATAAATAAAGTTTAGTTTTCTAAGTCATATCTAAACATAAAAAGTTAGACATTTTTATATGATCTTTTAGCTTTTATCTGGCTATTTTTTAGAATGAGACAAGTAATAAATATGTCGCAGAAAATAAAATTCAGTCAAAAAATGTGTACTTCTCACCATTTCAACCAATTCATGAGAGAAAAATGTGTATAGCCATATGGTCAAAGGAAATGTACCTGAAAATTGGCTGTACATAAATCTATGGATGACAGATTATGATACACTATAGTTAGATAAGGAAAGTGATATCGTTCGACTCTGTGTGCCCACCCAAATCTCACCTTGAATTATATTCCCATAGTTCCACCACGTTGTGGGAGGGACACAGTGGGAGATAATTTGAATCATGGGGGCAGTTCCCCCATACTGTTCTCCTGGTAGTAAATAAGTCTCAAGACATCTGATGGTTTTATCAGGGTTTTTTGTTTTTGCATCTTCATTTTTCTCTTGTCACAACTATGTAAGAAATGCCTTTCTCCTCCAGTCATGATTCTGAGGCCTCCCCAGCCATGTGGAACTGTAAGTTCAATTAAACCTCTTTGTCTTCCTAGTCTCAGGTATGTCATTATCAGCAGCATGAAAATGGGCTAATACAGTAAACTGCTACCAGTAGAGAGACAGCCTGCTGAAAAGAACCCCAAAAATGTGGAAATGACTTTGGAACTGGGGAACAGGCAGAGGCTGGAACAGTTTGGAGGGCTCAGAAAAAAAACAGGAAAATGTGGGAAAGTCTGGAACTTCCTAGAGACTTGATGAATGGATTTGCCCCAAATGTTGATAGTAACATGGACAATAAAGTCCAGTCTGAGATAATCTCAAATGGAAATGAGGAACTTGTTAGAAACTGGAACAAAGGTGACTCTTGTTATATTTTGGCCCTAGAGAGCTGTGAAACTTTGAACTTGAGAGAGATGATGTAGGATATTTGGTGGAAGAAATTTCTAAGCAGCAAAGCATTCAAGACGTGACTTGGGTGCTATTAAAGGCAATCAGTTTTAAAAGGGAAATAGAGCATAAAAGTTTGAAAAATTTGCAGCCTGACAATGCAATAGAAAAAAAAATCCCATTTTCCGAGAAGAAATTCAAGCCAGCTGCAGATATTTGTTTAAGTAATAAGGAGCTGAATCTTAATCCTCAAGGCAATTGAAAAGATGTTCAGGGCATGTCAGAGACTTTTGTGGCAGCCTCTCCCCCATCACAGACCTGGATGTCTAGGAGGAAAAAGGAGTTTACATCCTAAAAGAAGGTCCCTGTGCTGTGTGCTGTCTAGGGACTTGGTGTGTTCATCCCAGCTGCTCCAGCCATGGCTGAAAGGGGCCAACACAGAGCTCAGGCTATGGCTTCAGAGGATACAAGCCCCAAGACTTGGCAGCTTCCATGTGGTGTTGAGCCTGCGAGTACACAGAAGTCAAGAATTGGGGTTTGGGAACCTCCAACTAGATTACAGAAGATGTACGGAAATGCCTGGATACACAGGTAGAAATTTGCTGAAGGGGTGGGGATCTCATGGAGAACTTCTGCTAGGGCAGTGTAGAAAGGAAATGTGGGGCTGGAATCCCCACACACACAGAGTCCCTATTGGGACACTATCTTGTAGAGCTATTAGAAGAGGGCTACCATCCTCCAGATCCCAGAATGGTAAAGCCATCTACAGCTTGTCCCATGTGCCTAGTAAAGCCACAGATACTCAACGCCAGCCCATGAAAGCAGCCAGGAGGGAGTCTGTACCCTGCAAAGCCACAGGGGTGGAGATGCCCAAGACCATGGGAACCCACCTCTTGCATCAGCATGGCCTTGATGTGAGACCTGGAGTCAAAGGACATCATTCTGGAGCTGCTTTAAAATTTGACTGCCCTACTAGATTTTAGACTTGGATGAGCCCTGTAACCTCTTTGTTTTGGCCAATTTCTCCCATTTGGAATAGCTGTGTTTACTCAATACCTGTGCCCCCATTGTATCTGGGAAGTAACTACCTGTTTTATATTACAGACGTAGGGACAGAAGGGACTTATCTTGTCTCAAATGAGACTTTGAACCATGGACTTTGGGTTAAAGCTAAAATGAGTTAAGACTTTGGGGGACTGTTGGGAAGGCAAGATTGGTTTTGAAATATGAGTACATGAGATTTGGAGGCGCCAGGGTCATAAGTTCTTTTGATACGGTGTGGTTCTGTACCTCCATCCAAATCTCATCTTGAATTATATTCCCATAATTCCCACGTGTTGTGGGAGGGACCCAGTGGGAGGTAGTTTAAATCATAGAGGTGGTTTCTCCCATACTGTTCTTGTGGTAGTGAATAGTCTTACGAGGTCTGGTTGTTTCATCAGGGGTTTCTACTTTTCCATTGTCCTCATTTTTCTTGTCACTGCCATGTAAAAAGTGGCTTTCACCTCCCGCCATGATCCTGAGGCCTCCTCAGCCATATGGAACTATAAGTCCAATTAAACCTCTTTTTCTTCCTAGTGTCAGGTATGTCTTTATCAGCAGTGTGAAAATGGACTAATACAGATGGATGGATGGATGGATGGATTGATGGATGCAGAGAGAGACAGAAAGACAGATAGATGATAGAATTCTAATTGTCAAAAGAAAATTCAATCAATTTGCTTCCTGTACTAAAAATATACTCAATAACTGTGGAACCATGGGACTAAGACTCTAAAATTAGGGTTTGAGTCTTTGGTTCTGTTTTATAAGCTCAGTGATGATAAATCATTTAACAACTGTTGGCTTAAATCTTTCTGATATGTTTTGGATTTGCATCCTCACCCAAATCTCATGTTCAGTTTTAATTCCCAGTTTTGGAAGAGGGGCCAGATGGAAAGTGATTGGATCACAGCAGATTTCCTGTTTGCTGGTCTCATAATAATGGGTGAATAATCGTGAGATCTGCTTGTTTAAAAGTGTGTAGAACCTTTCCCTTCTCTCTATTCCTCCTGCTCTGGCCTTCTATAAGTTTCTGTAAGTCTTTGCCTTCTGTAAGTTTCTTAAGGCCTCTCCATCCATGCTTCCTGTACAGCTTGTGGAACTGTGAGTCCATTAAAGCTCTTTTCTTTACAAATAACTCAGTCTCAGGTATTCCTTTATAGTAGTGTACTTTCTCATCATCAAAATGGAGATAACAATATCTACTCTAATATTACTGTAATGACTACATATATAGAATTTTAAAACTATAAACTATAATAAAATTATTCTAATATTTTAAAACTCATTATATTATATTGCCATCAGAATTAACTGATCTGAAAATCATTCACCTTGTGGTGCGAGTATTACAAACTACCACAAGGACCCTTTTTATTACTATCTTCATTTCTCATATCACTCATCAGGTTAAGTGATTAGAGTTTATCATCTCCAGCAACCACTGCTTTTAAAAATTGGATACCCTATATCTCTAGCACACTGTAAGAAACGCCCAATAAAATTCATGCTTAAAGAAAGTGTGGACACTTAACAAATGTCTGTTGAAGTGAATAAATGATATATCTTTATGTTCACCCCCTACTTTGAGAAAGGAACTTTGATTAGTCAGCCTACTGTTTATCTTTTTTTAAGTTCTGGGGTACATGTGCAGATTGTGCAGGATTGTTACATAGGTATACCCATAATTAGACTTTTTAGAAATATAGAGAAAAGAGTTTCATTATTAAACTGTCCAAAGTGTTCCATATAAAAAGCAGAGTAGTTAGGAAGTTGAAAGAAAGGCTGAAACTTTGTCATTTTAACACACTGTATCTAAGCCTGTCCAGGACACTGCTGAGATCACACCTGGTTGTGAGATCTCAGTAATAAAAGAAAAAATAAAAGACGGCATCTGGTTTCATGAGTCTAAAAACAGGAGAGATTTATGGGAAGGGAATCTATATATTTTTTAGAATATATCTGAGTAGACAGAGTTTCAGTATATATCTAACCCAATACTTTACTTTCCTGAAATTTTCAGAATTGTGGTAAGTATTGAGTTCATATCAATCTGTTACCATTATATAATCTTTGAAGTTTATTTAACATGCACCATATGATAATAGCTAATATTGTAGATACCTACAATACTGGTAGCAACATGAGATTTTTAGGCTTTTAACATGAAATATCCAACAGGTCAGACACTGAGCTATCAGAGTGTGCTTAGGCTTGCCATCAAAGTATCTTTTAGAAAGGCAATGTGGCCTCATATCCACCACACAATCTTGTGACGCAAACTGAGATCTGTTGACAGATGTTTTAGAGTAGTTTTTATTCTTATCACAATTTTGAAGTTAACTTCATACTAGCAATAAAAAAGCAGTGTAAAATGTGAGTGTTTGCTTAAAACATTTCTCCTACATGATGGAAGGTAGGTCTGTGACTTATGATGCTAGCATTAAGAAAGAAATGCTCCTAATGTCAGAAAATGTTCATAAATGTATAAACCAAATGCTCATAACTGCAAAGCATATGTACAGATATACATGTGGATAGGTGAGAAGAATAGTTGAAATCATGCAGTATTAAAGAGAGGTCAATGAGAAGGCTAATTTAAAAATTATACAAAAGACAAATGGAAAGTAAAATATGTTGCTGTATCTACTGATAATTTCAAGTCACAGAGAAGTAATGAAATTTTGAAGGAATACAAATTTCAAAATTTGTAAAAATAAATGTTATAAGATATGGAAAAAGATAGAAATCTTGTCTTGTTTTTCAACATAGGAATATTCAGTTTTCCCAGCACTATTTTATGGTTCCATACAAATTTCAGGATTTTTTTTTCTATTTCTGTGAAGGCTGTCATTGGTATTTTGATAGGGATTCCATTGAGTCTGTAGATCACTTTGGGTAAAATGAACATTTTAACAACATTAATTTTCTAATCCATGGGCAATGGATATCTTTCTATTTCTGATGTGTGTCCTCTTCAATTTTTTTCATCATTATTTTATGGTTTTCATTTTATAGATATTTAAATTATTTGGTGATTTTATTCCTAGACATTTTTTGTAGCTATTGTAAGTGGAATTGTCTTCTGATTTTGTTATTAGTTTGTTCACTGTTGGCTGTATAAATGACATTAATAATCTTACTGTCTAAAGTTAATTCAGAAATTAAGGATTAAGCTTTATAAATAAATCATTCTTTTATAAAGATGCATGAACAGGTATGTTTTTTGCTGCACCATTCACAATAGCAAAGGCTTAGAACCAACCCAAATGCCCATCAATGACAGACTGGATAAAGAAAATGTGGCACATATACACCATGGAATACTATGCTGCCATAAAAATAGGTAAGTTCATGTCCTTTGCAGGGACGTGGATGAAATTGGAAACCATCATTCTCAGCAAACTGATACAAGGAGAATAAACCAAACACCGCATGTTCTCACTCATAAGTGGGTATTAAAAAATGAGAACACACAGCCACAGGGATAGGAATATCACACACACACACGCACATATATATATATATGTGCGTGTGTGTGTGTGTGTGATATATATATATACACACACAGAGAGAGAGAAGCACTTATTTGATATATAGAGAGAACATTATACAGATGATAGCACTTATTTTGTCTGCATATGATTCTAGAGGATAAAGCAGTACATAAAGCAAAATTCTAGAATAGAAAACAGAGCCTTAAACAAGTAAACAATTTTTTTTTAAATCTGATAAAGAAAAATCTTTGAAAGAAAATAAAATGGAATGCTATAATACAATAATGCAGCTGGGAATTTAAAATTTATTACTAGGTAAGCAGAGGAGTTCCCTGAGAAGGTGTTATTTGGGGAAGACCAAATGACCAATGCTGACGAAGTGCCGAGAGCAAGTGAATGGTCTAAGGTGACATAAAAGAAGTAAGGAGAGACTAGATCTCCCAGGCCTAATGAAATTCTGGTAAGGGGTTGTTACAAATTGAACTATGTCCCCTTTTAATTCAAAAGTGAAAGCCTTACCCCAGTGTAACTTTATTTGGAGATAGGGACTTAAAAGATGAAAAGTTAAATGAGGTCAGAAGCGTGGGGCCTTATAATCCAGTATGACTGGTGTCATAAAAAGAGGAAGAGACATTCAGGCTCAAGGCGCATGAGCACAGAAAGGTCCTGCAGGGACACAGTGGGAAAGCTGTCATCTGCAAGTCAATGAGAGATGCCTTAAAAGAAACACACCCTGCTGGTGCCCTGATTTTGAAAATCCAGGATCCAGGACAACTAGAAATTAAAATGCCATAGCTTAAGCCGTGTCGTTTGTGGTATATTGTTATGGTAGGCCTAGCAAACTAATATAGATGTTTAGATTTTGATCCTAATCAATGATAAAAACAGTAGAGTGTTTCAGGGAGGCCTATGGAATGATTTAACAGCTATTTTAAGATCACTTCAGCTACTGGACTACAGAATGGAATGCAGAGAAGTGGGATACCTGTCAGGGGGTTGACGTTATTAATGGTATGAACAAGAATAGTTTGGTGCAGATCGAGGGAAGTGGATATATGAAATCCATATTTTGGATGAGGAATTGACAGGCCTGCTGCTCAAGGGAGGGGAGGAATGAAAGAAAAGATAAATCGAGACCGGATCCAAGATGGCCGTTTAGGAACAGCTCAGGATTGCAGCTCCCAGTGAAAGCGCAGAGGGTGAGTGGACGCCGTGTTTTTATTGCCCACAGACTAGGAAATTCCTGGGCGGAGGTGCTCCACGGTCGCCAGCGCCGCTGTTTCGGCCAGCGCCGCCGCTTTGCCCCGCACCGCTGCTTTGTCGGTGCCCCAGAGCCTCGCTTCTCCGTACAAAATACACCGGTCCGGGGGCCCTTTTGGCTGGCGATTGGAGCCACGGGAAGTCGCCCGTACGCCGGTTCAAAAAGGGGACTGAGCAGAGAACCAGGACAGTAGATTCCAGGGCAAAAAACAAAAAAAAGCACCACAAACCTCAGTGCCGCCGTCTAAGCCAGCGCAGTGAGTGGCCGCAGGGGAAAACAAACAGACCCCGGCGCCTCTTCAACAGGC
>NW_016107753.1:20967-148335 GCF_001604975.1 Cebus imitator | reverse complement strand
GGAGGGGAGCACTACACACTGGGGTCAGTTGGGGGGAAATAGGGGAGGGAGGGTGGGGGGTGGGAAGCTGGGGAGAGATAGCAAGGGGAGAAATGCCAGATGTAGTTGATGGGGAGGAAGGCAGCAAATCACACTGCCATGTGTGTTCCTATGCAACAATTTTGCATGTTCTTCACATGTACCCCAAAACCTAAAATGCAATAAAATAAATAAATGGGGGAAAAAAAAAGAAAAGATAAATCAAGGATTATTTTCCAGTTTGGGTTGGGCACATGGGTGAATGGATGTAGGATTGGGCACATGGGTGAATGGATGTAAGTGAAGAGAATGAGGGATGTAATGAGCTCTGTGTGTGATATGTTAACTAAAAGAGAGGTTCAAAATAGATACTAAGAAAAGAGATGATAAAAATAAACCTGAAAGGAGATACTTGTAAGGTAAGAACTAAAAACCAAGCAAATCACTCATCTTATCTTCTTGTAAAAATGCAGTGATTTTTCCGTATAACATTCATTTTAAGTAGATTTCCATTTAGTCCTGACGTTCATCTAGAATCTACAAGAATTGGGGAAACATTACCTCGAAGCTTAGCTCTTATAAAAACAAAATAACCTACTGCTAAGCCATTTCTACTACATAACACCCAGAAAATTTGACCTAATACAGTATATTAGAGTATCAAGTAGAATTCTTCACTTCTTTGAGAATGGCAATATTCATATTTTTAGGTCTTACATGTGTATTAGGTATGCAAATAATTTTTTGTTGATGACAATCTAAGTACATTATCTAGATTTTAGAGTAGGAATATTTCCTAAAATATCAACACTTCTTGGCATAAAGTTTTCTTATTTGATATGTTGAGCAAAGTTTTATGAAGAGCAGTTTATAATTTTTTTAAATGACTGCCTATTTTCACTGAGTGCTTTTCATAATATTTTCACATTCAATGATTCCACTTCAATAACACACTTGACATTAAATGGTTGCATGGAACTGATGCATTTTAACATAACTTCTTATTCTAAGGGCTTGATTTTGTCAAGTTTATTTTCCCCTTATTATTTTTCTGATTATATACGCATGGGAAAATACTAAGGAATTGCTTTTTGTCAAGTGAACTATTTTGCATTTTCTAATCTCAAATTGTAGGGTGGTTTTCACTACTACTTTCATTCTGGAAATACATTTTGCTAAATCTCACTAAGCCCACAATGATACATAATTTCATTTGCATGATATGGCCCCTAAAAGTTATAAACTAGGGAATGCTTGGGATGGAGTTTGATTCTTTGGATCTCAATGAATTTTGTTAATTGTAATAGAAATCCCATGCCCCAATGATTATACAATCACATCCTTACAAAGAAAATATAAAGTGCTAGCTGTGTAGAAGGAGATAATTCACCTAGATAAATGATCTGTAAAAAATTATCGTATGTGTACACACTTGATACACAGTGCATATTTTGATTTTCTAACTGATATGTTCAAGAAGCAAACTATGGCCTCTTGAATAAGCCAGTGTGTTGGAAAGCTACATATAAAGTTGTCATTGAATTTAAACATTCGAGTTATTTTCATTGCCGTTTTACCTTAAGTGTGTTTTGCAAATGTGAATACTAATATGAATGAACCAAAAGTACCAAAATTTGAAGAAATATTTTCTGACATTATTAGCAGTAAATCATTTTTTCAAGATTTGGAAGTAAGATCCACAAATTCAGCTAATTTTTTAATTATCTCATTGAGGTAAAAACATTTAACCTCAATCTCATTGAGCCAACAACATTTATGATTTTTTTCTGACTCAGAGACAATCAACATAAATGTATGTGTGTTTGAGTGCATATTTTACCATATGGATATAGATTATACTTAAGTATACATATTATGCATACTGTAAGTTAGAAATGAAGAAAAATTTCAAGAAGAAATTAGTTATGATTTTAACTAAGAACCCCTTGGGCAGTTTCCTCAAGGAAGGAAGTCTAGTCTGTTTTTTTTATTCCATCTCTTAGCAAATTCATACTTCTACGTATTTTTTATACATCTTTTACTAAATTCCTATTTCTAATTCACAAACAACCACATAAATCATCAGAATTTATTTATGTAATCATAAAATTAGAAGTTTAATAGCAAACAATTGTTAGCAAACGGGTAAAAATTACTTTAGAAATATGTTTTTATGATTAAGTTAGGTCCCCTAAATACTAGACATTTACAAATAGATAAGCAAATTGAGACAATATATAAAATATAGGTAATGTTGGCATATAGATATATCGCTGATAACATTATGTTGTATTATTCTTTAGTGAAACTTAGAGCAAACTGTTAAGTTTGCTTTGTAACATTTGTAACATATTTATATTTGTAATAATAATTGCAAACAGTTTTCCATGCCATTAAATGTTACTCTGCAATAAATGTTGATTTCAGGCTACTGTATAATATGGAAGGGTAAGTTTTCAGATGACACCTTAAGGTTAGATAATGTAGATTTTATTTTTGAATCTTTAAACTTTGTTCCAATGAGTAACCTTGTATCAACATCTTTGACCATCTTCAGATATTTTGTCTCAAGAGTCACCTTAAAAAATGGCCAGGCATGAATTGTCAAATAATTAAAATTTCTGAAATATTGCCAAATTCCCTTTAGGAAGTCTGTATCAATTTATAGTCTAGTCAGTACTGTACAATAATATCTATTTTTATTTTGCTGCATTTGATAAATTAAACACACGTAGAAAAACTAGAAGATAGACTGAAATTCAGTCATAATGCATCAGGTTCTCTTCTGTCTAATCAGCATGCTTTTGTAGTTTCATACGAATGCAGCTCATCATTTTCTCTTGTGTTTATGGAATTAAACAGTGGTATTTGAATAATGAATATATATACAAATACTTTTTACCTATTTCTTCAACTTTAGGATCCTACTGGGTATAGCTTTGTGGTGGATACTGTGCTCTCAATTTTGTAATATAGCAGGAGATACTAGATATTATGTTTGGCCTAAATAAATCAATTTCTATTCTCTATGAACAATACTTTATCATGTTGTACATTTTGGGTTGTTCTTGCTTTTGTTAGATATTCTGATTCTGTTTCTTAAAGACTCGCAGTAGGAAAGCTTATAGAGTTTGGTAACATACAGGCCTTCAACCTAGAGTATAATGTAACATCAATATAAAATTAGCTACCTCTGATTTATCAATTTCAAAGTAATTTCAGTTTTCCTATTCATCTGTTGAGAAAGCTTAAACATTAGCAATTATAGAAACAAGTTTCTATCTTTGTAGATTTGATGGCTAAAATGAGGTACAGTTAATAAAACACTGCATTTGAAAATAATTCTATGTATTGTCTTCTCCAGTTTCTGGACCAATAAACACATCTGTCTAATAGCTAGTAATCCATTTTATTATGCTTCGTTTTGTTTTTAAACTGAAACAGTCCATTTTACTCTTAGGCAGAACCATTAGAAATTTCTTTTTCCCTTTGTACCTAAAATTACTTCCCTTTAGCATGTACTCATCAGATCATGCTATTTTTGCTTCCACATGAGAAGATATCAGATAAATGAAAGCATCTATTTGAATCCCCCTTCAGCCTTTCTTTTCAGACATAATATCTTCAAGCCTTTTTTTGCCACATGGTGTGACTCCTCAGTTCTTTCATCAGATCACTCTCCTCTGCAAATGTTGTATTAGTTCCTTGAGGCCTCATTAATAGATGTAGAAGAATGAAATAACAGGAGATTAAGATGCATCTATGTTTCTACTGATTGACATTGTCTGGAATGTTGTTTTAAAGTCAGAAGTTGTCAATTCAAACTAAAATGTATCCAATGGAGATTTTTCTGTAATAATCCTGAGTAAATGGCAAGGACTGCCTTCATTTTCAATTAATATGGTCCCTTGTACCCAAATGGGTAGCTATGAAAAGGTTATAGAAATAGGGAGCAAAACATTTAAAACATATATAAATAAACTTTCTTGTAAAAGAAAGGTAGTTTTATTGATGGTAGTCTTTCTTATTTTATTTATCCCTTATCCATGATGCCAGACAACACTTCCTTAAATACTACCTCACCCACTGGATTTATCTTCTAAAAGTATATAATGGCCAATTGGTCACAATTTATTGGGGAGTTAAAGCTGAAATACCTCAGTTTGATGCTTTACAGTGTAAATAAATTATTGCTTTCCACTTAACCAAAGTCATTCGTGCTTGCTATCATTGCTACTAGAAGAGCCTTACTTAGAATCCATGCTCTTCCTTGAATGCCAGAATAGGGTATAGAAACAAGAAACAAGTACAGACTACAGAAAATTGCCACTGTTGGCAGCAAGATTCCCAATGGCTTCCTGACTATAGAAACTGAGTGTCTCCAGCTCAACTTACGTTTTTTCAACTGTACTTTCTTACCTGTTCTATCATCCAATCCCAGTTCAGGCTGATCTCATCTATGTAATGACCTCACACCAGTTTTGAGCATGGAAGAAATGCCAAGACAGGTGAAAAAAGTGAGACTTCAAATGTAATTTTTATTTTTAGTTAAAAAGCTTTTGTTCTCCCAGTTGCATTCGGTCAAACTTTATGTTAATCTAGAGTGTTTGTATATTCCTGCACTGTGTACAGAAACTGTATGTATTTTCCACTTGATCTTGAATACTTCTAAGAGCTTGGCACCAAAGATAACTATCTCAATATACAGCAGCAAATAAGCACATAATTTCCATAATTTGCAACAATCCCACTTCTAAGTATACCCAACACACACACCACCAACATGCGCGTGCACACACACACACACACCCACACACCCACACACCCCCTTCTATGTTGCCAGATTCCATGGTATGGCCTTCCTGTCATCTTCTACTTGAAACTTCAGAACCATCGCTAAATTACTCTCTTCTCCCTCAGATCTCAGCAACTTACCAAAACAAGTTGGATTTGCCTCCTTAACCTGTTCAACGTTTATTTACAGGATTTATTTAATATTTGAATTTATATTCCTTAAATGTGAAAAGTACTATACAAAGGGCATATATATGTGAATATACTCATCAGATTTTGTTTTGTCTCTTTAGGACTGATTTCCCACTCATAAGTATTAACTCCATAATAGGTTTGCAATTCAGCAGTGTAATTGGCAAAAATACAAAGAAAATACATATAAACCTTAGGATCAAAAACTAATTATTTTGAACGTAGAGGCCCTTGCTCTATTCAGACTCAAGGAACTCAAATTTAGTATATTACTGAAGTACAATGATTCTGTTCATGACTTTAATAAAGTCGTCTGTTTGTCTTGTTCTAAAAATATTTACTAAATTTCTGTTGAAGTTTATGTTTTCTAAAGAAGGCTGAGAATCATTAAGGTCAATTCAATACATACATGTTAGCTTGTGCTACAGTTAAAATGTATTGTGCTAAAATAAAAATTGCTTAATAAGTCAATTCTCTCAAGTTATTTATATATGAACCCTTTTTATATTTATATATTTGTAAATTACAAACACAACCTAGAATTAAAGAGAAAGCTATTTGAAAAGCTCAGTCTTTCAAAATAAAAGCCAGATAATTCAAACGTTATACAGAACATCCCTTTTCCTGATAGAATAAAACATAAAAACAAAGCAATCACATATTTTTCTCAACCTATCATTGATTTAGAATAATCCTGATGTTCGACATCTATGCTTTTTATTTCTTCTTTTTTTCCCTTCTTTCCCTTTTTCTTTTTTTCTCCTTCCTTCTTCTTCCTTCTTCCCTCCCTCCCTTTCTCCTCCTTTCTTTATTTCCTTTTCTTTTTTCTTTATTTTTCTTTCTTGCTTTTTGAGTGTGAGGTGCAGACTAGGGTACAGAAACACAGGCATAGTCAAAGGGTAAAGGGCATTAGAATACTTTTATCTCATGACCCTTATAAAGTCAGTAACTTCAGGTAATAATTAATGCAATCATGGTAGAATAGGAATATTTTTATATAAAGTAATATCAAAGTGAGTAATTCTGATAATTATACATAGAGATGAGATTTCTGCACATTTTCAATTTTCTACATTTCTGCAACTATGGTGATCATTAAAGAGTAGCTTTTGTCATACACTTTGCTTCCTTGTCACCTTTGAACTCAACTCTTTGACCTCTGGCACTCTGTTTGGTGCCCTGACCATTTGGGTGCCTGGAGGTCAAGCAGCTTTTCTATATAGCACAGGGCTTTGTTTGTACTTGGGTGAGACTTTTAGATCCACCAATGTAATTGACATTTCTCTCCGAAGACTTCTAAAGCAAGGAAAACATTTTGAAACAAAACAAAACAAATTTTGTCAATATAAATAAAAATAGACAAAAAGCATTTTCCCATTCATTCCTCTTAATAGCTCTACCCTATTATATAGCTTTTGAGAAAAGAAACATAAGAAAATCTGAACTACTTGATACATTTTTACTGTAAATGCAAAAAATAGACATGTGCTAAGAAGGAAAAAAATGAACATTTTCTTTAGGGTTCAAATTTCAGGACCCAATTTCAGATTTGAAGATAACCCTAGGAATGCAGTGACTGACATTAATTATTAGAGTACCAGGCAGTGGCGAGTGGTATCAGCCAGATTCAAGCTTTGACTGAGCTGCAGAGTCCAATCTGTTATTTTTTGATAACAGATAGACCCCTTCAAAGAACAGATTGACTTGTGACCTGATGATATCCCATGACCTGATTCATTCTTTGCAGATTCATATTACCAGAATCATTGGAGTGACATGTCACACTCCAGGTCAAGAGGCTTTTGTCAAATAACTCTCTTGTAAATCACTTAGGCCTGCTAATATTTCCAATCCTTGTATAAGCAGTTTATGTAGCTTTATGGCAGATATTTCAGCTCCTTTTCTTTGGTTGATGTATATCGTTACGTTTAACTTAATAGATGCTTTAAATAACAAGGTATCTAATGTATTTATAAAAATTTTTTTGAAAGAATTTCTTGTTCTCTACTTCTGTCCCACTCTAGCACATTCTGGATTACTGCCTGGAGCACTGTGCACTAAACTGCCATCGCTACCATCTCTCAGATTACGATCGGGATTATTACCTGTATTGCTCTCTTCTTCACTAACGTCATTAAAACCAGATGTAGATTATTACCACTGAATCCTCAATAGCTTTTAGCATTTCAGAATTTATCTCCAGTTTATCCTGTTATTTCTGTCTATTCATTTAAGTTATAGACTCCATGGTAGTTCTCCCTTAATGAGCAATTCCCAGTGTCACATAGAATCTAACATTTACATTCATACACAGTAATCAAATAATTTTAGGTTCAATTACTAATTGTAAATCAAGTATTTAAAAGTAGGCAAATATCTAAATACATTTCAACATTGAATTATTTTAATCATGCTGAATTTGAGATACTGTAGATCCATTTTAACCATTTCAAGTCAAACTCTCTCTTTAAAAAGAAATAGTGGGTATTATTGAACTTCCTTACAAAGTATGACTTTTCTCATCTCCTCACTGTCAAATATTTCACCAGTGTCAGGAAATACGCAACCATAGAGTGAGCCCAAATTTTCACCCAGGCTCCTTTTCCCAACATAGGAGCCGTCTTATTCTGGAAAAATAAATGTGAAAGAAACACACACAGGATACTGTTTACAGACACATACATATAAAAAAAAGTATGTGATTTTGATAAACAGTGTTAGTTGTGATCTAGAATGCTACCAAATATATTTTATATTAGTATTTTAAAAGTCATGAAATAAAGATATTCATTACCTCCCCACACTTCATAAACATCCCTGAGTTAGTGCCACTACCTAGCATCATCCTACACTATTTTCTATGAGTTGTAAGTGGGGAAGGGACAGAACTGATAGAGAGCCACTTGACGAAGAAAACAAGAAGGCACACAAACAAAGTGAGCAAAGTAGAAAACTAGCTGAAACTTTCAAAGGAGAAATGTATAGAATGCTGATATTGTGCTGAGCACGTGTTGAACATTTCACACATTATCAAATTTAACTTCCGTAAGTAATAACATACGAATTATTAGATATAATATATAAAAGATGAAACTGAGGTTTCAAGATGTTGAACCACTTTTTTAACCTAAAATTAGGAAGTGAAAGTCTGGCTTATACTCTTTGAATCCACTAATAAACTCACTTGTCCATTTCAGGACAGTTCATAAAGTGTAGGTGCTCCATAAATATTGTTGAAGTGATTTTAATTTCATGGCACACATATACTCTGTGAACATACTAGAATGCTTATTGTATAAAATCTTCTTATGATTCAAAGCCACCTAAAAGTATGTGCAATGTATAACACTGCTACGTGATTACATATTTGACTTTCCACAACTCTAAATACCTCTGTAATATCTGAAATTAATACATCTAAAACGTAACACTAAGAAGTATGAAACTTGTTAATTGAACTTTTTCTGCTTTCCGTTTGAAAGCAATGTGAGTTGTCTTTAGCAATGATTCTCTACCAAGACAAGTTTATAAAATACATAGTGCTAAGCAGTTAAAATTTAAATTCTCTTATTTTACCTTGATCAAAATTAGTTGCCCAACAAAATACGATGACCGCAACGGAAGTGTTAAGCACACTTGGTTTACACTGAAGGATAAAATCAGGCACAGGGATCTGTTCTTAAGAACATAAATTATATGTGATCTGATCTACAGCAAATTCTATCAAAAGCCTTAGAAGCACAGCTGTCAAATGACTGAAAAGGTCTTCATCAATAGAGCCAGAATCTAATTTTGTGGGGCCTGCTGTCTTCCTACAACTTAATGACCCAGGAACCTTGAATATTGCTTCAAGACTCACAGTTGCCTGTTTTCTCTATTTTGTGTGTTTTAAATGCATTGGTTGTCTGAGGTAATGTTGTTTCAAAGGAGGAACTATAAGAGTTTTGCTAGTTCTCAGCAAATATTAATTTAATATTAAATTTATGATTTTAGGAGTCCTTCAGTTTTCGTCTAATTCAGATGCATTACTAATTAGTATCACTAATGCTTTTCCAAATGCTTTGAGTGAGGAAAAATATTTTAAATGAATTACAATTTTATAATTGTTCTATCTTTTTATACAGGATTTGGCTCCATAATTCTTTTAACCGTCATTAGCCATAGATCTGCAATCTTTAATAACAAGGAATAAAAAAACACAGCATAAACTCTGAAAATAGAAACATCTGATATTTATTTCAAGCTTTTCTCTATTTAGCTAAGTAACAAGATAAAGTAAATAAGTAGATAATCTTAGAAAACATAATTACTTAAATTTTACTGAAATAAAATTTTCTTTATCTATAAAAGTGGCAAAACAAACAAACAAAAAAGCCAGCCTCATCGTTTGGTTAAAAAAAAGGAAATTGTCTTTGGGAGGCCGAGGCAGGTGGATCACGAGGTCAAGAGATCAAGACCACCCTGGTTAACATGGTGAAACCCCGTCTCTACTAAAAATACAAAAAATCAGCTGGACATGGTGGCGCGTGCCTGTAATCCCAGCTACTCAGGAGGCTGAGGCAGGAGAATTGCCTGAACCCAGGAGGCGGAGGTTGTGGTGAGCCGAGATTGTGCCATTGCACTCCAGCCTGGGTAACGAGCGAAACTCCGTCTCAAAAAAAAAGGAAATTGTACATATAAACATGTGTAATGTCTGGCACAGAGAAATAGTATTTCTAACTCACTCTCGTTCTATCCTATATAAAAGCTCTTCAAATATTTGAAGAAAGATGCAATGTTTCCTTATTTCTTTTAATCTCTAAATTTCTCAGGTCCCTCAATTATCACCAATATGACATGGTTACTAGATTTCACCTTATTCCCTACACGTTCTACAGTGACAATGAAACTATAAAAATGTGAAGCCCAGAACAGAACATAGTACTCCAAACATGGAATGACTAAAGCAGATCATAGTGGGACTCTATATCTTCCCTTTGCTAAACTGCAAAGTGCTATAAATTCATACTTAATTTGCATTAACATTTTAGCACCAGTATCACAGTGAAATCCCAAGATTTCTATAATTTTAAGCCTTACATGTGCAACTTATAGAACTAATTTTTTTAAGTTAAATGCAGTATTACTACTTATTTAACGTACTTTAATTCATTTAAACCATTATCTCTGCCCCTCAGTTATTTTTGATATTTTGCCATTCAACATAAAAAAAGTGAGTTTGGTCTTGCTTTCTTATGTTTATAAAATGTATTGACAGTATTGTTTGCCATTCAATTTTCTGTTTTATGCATTTCAAATGTGCCACTCCCAGCATTTCCCCTAGAACTTCTCCTTTTGTGTATTCTCTAAATGAGGGGTCCCCAACACACAGGCCGCAGACCAATATTAGGAACCACGCCACACAGCAGGAGGTGAGCAGCAGGCAAAGGAACAAAGCTTCATTTGTATTTACAGCCACTCCTCATCACTGTTTTGCTACCTGAGCTCTGCCTCCTGTCAGATCAGCAGCAGCATTAGATTCTCAAAGGAGTGCAAACCCTGTTGTGAACTATGCATGCAAGGGATCTAGACTGCACGCTCCATATGAATCTAATGCCTAACAATCTGTCACTGTCTTCCATCAGCCCCAGATGGGACCATCTAGATGCAGGAAAACAAGCTCAGGGCTCCCACTGCTTCTACATTATGGTGAGTCGTATAATTATTTCATTATATTATACAACTTAATAATAACAGAAATAAAGTGTACAATAATGTAATACGTTTGAATCATCCTGAAACCATCCCCTTGCAAAGTCTATGGAAAAATCGTCTTCCACAAAACTGGTCCCTGGTGCCAAAATGCTTGGGGACCGCTGCTCTAAACTGTGGCGAGTATCTCTACATTTAACATCTTCATTATTCCACATTGTCCCATTCTTGCTCAAAATATGTTCTAAGGTTATTAGCAAATGTCTCACTGAAATCAAGGTGCACTTCACCCACTGAATAAATTATATTATTAGATATAAAAATAAAGGACATGAGATTTCTCTGAAATGCTTTGTTATTAATCAACTTATACTGTCACCTGGAGATGACAAATATTTATGAATTTGTTTGATGCCTTTTTTTTTTTTTTGAGACAGGATCTCTGTCACCCAGGCTGGAGTGCAATGGTGCAATCATGGCTTACTGTAGCCCTGACCTCCTGGCCTAAGGTAATCCTCCTGCCTCAGGCTCGCAAATACTGGGACACAGGTGTGCATCTTCATGTCCAGCTAATTTTTAAAATATTTTTGGAGAAATGGAGTCTCACTGTTTTGCCCAGGCTGGTTTTAAACTCATTAATTTAAGCAATTTTCCCACTTTGGCCTCTTCAAGTGCTAGAGAACAGGCATGAGCCACTGTTCCTGATCAATGTTTATCAATTAATTATCTTTTTAAAGATGCACTGTAGAATTTTTCCAGAAATCAATATTAGGTTTAAATCTTGGTGTCTTGATTGTCTATTTACTAGTGTTCAAACCTTGGATTTCTTACTTTACCTCTCCACGGCCCTTCTTCAAATGAGAAGAAATAGCCTCATATGTTTTGAGGGAACCAAAATCGTTCATTATGTAAATGATTTAGAGGAGTAAACATCTAGGAGGAATAATACAGTAAACATCTAATATATGTTAGATAATACTATGTTTGAGAAATGGAGCTATAAATTTTTTTCTTTATCCTCTAATGTATTATAACTTATTACAAACCATTTTTATAGAGCAAATACAATTTTTAAAAATTAAGATGTAGCAAACACAAGAGCACAATGACAAATTATAGTCTATTAAATAAATTAAAATGTATCAAAAAGCTTCATATCATAAAAGATGGGATAAATTGAAATTGCATCCAATCAAAAGATCGATAGACACTTGTCTGATTAATTCTTGCTGAAAAGGACTTGCACAAAACTATAAATTGGAAAGTAAATTTAGAGCATAATTTATGGAGGCTTTTGAATGTCAGGAGTTGTACGTTGTACTTAACTTGATGGAATTAGGGAATGAGCATATGTTTTAAATCCAAAAATACATTTGTAAGGCAAATATTCATGTCAGGGCACAGGAGTAGGGATGCCACATTATATATTGCAGCAGTCCACAGGAGAGTAATTCACATCTATACTAGAAGTGTCAGTATTGAAAATGAGAGATCAACTTTCAAAGATAATTCAACTCAAGACTCTCTCTTTCCACAGAAAGATAGCAGAGTAAAAGAGTCAAAACATACAACACTTTTTAAACATTTATTAAGGAGTTTTCTAAGTGTCTTGATAAGTGCTTTACATTGATACTTTATTCTTTATGAAAACCCTTTGATAGGAGCTACTGTTATCTTTGTCTTACTTGAAAGGAAACAGAGTTGTATGTTTTGGATGTGGTTTGTCACCTCCAAGACTCAAGTTGAGGCCTGGTTTACAGTGCATAAATGTTGGAAGCTGGGGCTAGTGGAAGGTTGTTCAATCCCTTATGAATAGATCTATGTCATGTCTCTTGAGTTCTTGGTCTCATGGGAATAGATTCATTGCCATGAGAGTTAATTGTTATAAGGTGTATCTCATTTATAGTGTATGTTTCTTTGCATACATTTGCTCATCTTTCTGTTTCTCTGTCATATTATGATGTGGTAGGGGTATTAATCAAAAGTCAAGCAGCTGCCAATACCATGCTCTTGGACTTTCCAGTCTCTAGAATCACGAGCCAAGTAAACCCCTTTTCTTTATAAATTACCCAGTCTTGGATATTCTGTTATAGAAACACAAAACAGACCAAGAAACAGACCCCTTGACAAATTTATTATGTTGCTCTAGACAATGCAGCTAATAATTTATGGAATTCAGAGGTAGACCGGGACAATCTTAATTAGCATTCTAGAAACTGTGGTTAATAAATTACTCAGCTATACTACTTCTTCACTCTGAGGAACCAGGCCTAGTGAATACATGAATCCAACAAAGAAGGGCATCAGAGGTGTGTCTTTGAGTAGAAGAATAGTATAAATTTGGTTTGCACATCTTGACTTGACGATTTCAGTGTGCATCAAACCAGAATTTCCAATTTAGCATATAAAAACACATGATATCCAATTTAATTTGAATTTCAGACCAACAAAATGAGGTTTTGTTTTTTTTTTACTATAAGTATGTACTGTGCAATATTTATTAAATATTTATATTTAAGTCCTGTATTTTGTCTGTCAACTCTAGTTCAAAGTGAGTATGTCTGATTGGTAGTTGGGAAATTAGCTCCAATGGTTTTAAGAACAAGGATTAGAACTATAAAGTTAGAAGTTGTTAGTTACTAAACTGCACATGTATATAAAGGTCTTTTGGGTTGCCAGGCCCTGTGTTAGGTGCTGCAAAGAGGTGATAATTAAGAGAGAGAGAGAGTGAGAGAGAGAGACAATGAATCCATGAATCAACACATACAGCAAAAGCAAAGCAAGAAAGCAAATAGAGAAACAATGATTTTCAAAAACATTTTTAATGAGTAAGAAATGAACAGAAAATAAGAGGAAGAAAAGATGAAAGGCTTGAAGCATAAGCAGAGTTGATACTCCACAAAATCTAGTGGGCATGTTGGCAGAGTCAAATGCCTCATAATATTAATGAGGAGGAGGCCCAAGAGAAGGTCATTGCATTTGGAATTTACCTACTAAGGCAGATGGTTGCCTGAAGATAGTGATTCATTGTGCTGCTATGAACAAAACCTTGCAACATTAAGTACATTTACAACTGTAAGCACATTTTTTCTCTCCATTAATAAAACAGTTATGGGACCCTGGATCTGATTATGTGACTATGAAGGAAGAGATCTGTAGAAAGTCAAGGACAAAGATCAGTGATTTAAAAATAATTGCACTAGGAGCACATATTTAAATTAGTGTGTTTTTGTTTGTTTTAATGCAGATAGACAGACAGAAAAACTAATAAAAGTTGAGGAAGGCATAGTGACTACGGAATTAAGAAGCCTGAAACTTATCTATATTAGTTTTCTATTATTGCATAACAAATATAATATATTGCATAACAAAACCACAAATAAAGAGGCTTAAAACAATTTCCATTTATAGCAATTTTAACTTTAACTTCTCTTGCTTTAAATCCCTTGAATACAGGGGCTTTGTCTAATAAAACACTCTGGTAAGACTCAGCTGTAATTTTCATAGGGATATTGGTAATATTTGTTGGGAAACGGAAGGGGATTTACTCTTCCCAGTATGGATATTGGTAATGTTGTTGGGAAAGGGAAGGAGATTTCTTTCTTTAGAAAAATCATGGTGTTATCCCCAGAGATACTTTTAAACTAGATCAGTATACTATATATGTAAGTTAATTTCAGTGTTATTATGTCATGCGAATTTTATCGTAAGTACAATAATAGCCGCCATGGCTCACCAAGTAATAATACCTGAGTAATAATACCTCCTGGCCACAATGAATGAAAGAAGAAGATATAAAATTTTCACTTATTTGTGGTCTCCAATTTAAATTAGAGTAGGCAGGATATGGTTTAATAAATGTAACTGATACTATTTTGGGTTATGGGGAAAATAACAGTCTTTACATAGAACTTTATAAGATTGGTTTTTATATAAGTTCATATCTTTGTTAAGTATGTTCGCTTTTATTTACAGGAGATATTTTAAAAGTTTAAGAAAATTTATATATAACTAGAATTTATACAATAGATAAGTTAGTAATTAAAGCACTGCAAAATTATTTGTTTAAAGAATAAGCTCCAAAAAGTCATTATAAATTCCAATCCTCACTCTATGCTGATAAGTAAAATTCTAATTATTACTTATTAATATAACTAATAATTATCACATATGATTTACCACATACAGGGCTGAAAATACGTGTGGTGAGTGTGTGTGTTTGTGTGTGTGTGTGTGTGTTTGTGTGTGACAGAGAAAGAGAGAGAGAGAGAGAGAGTCCTCATATCTAACTTACGAGATCAATGTTGTTAGCATTCTCATTTTACAGTTGATGGAACTAGAGCTAAGAATAATTTAAGTAACTTTCTCAAGTAGAGTCATATATCACTTAACGAGGGGGATATGTTCTGAAAAATGTACCATTAGGTGATTTTGTTGTTGTGCAAATATCGCAGAATGTACTTACATAAACCTAGATAGTATAACCTATTACACACCTAGGTATATGGTATAGCCTTTGGCTCCTAGGCCATAGACTCATGCAGCCTGCTACTATACTGAATATAGGAGGCAATTGTAATGCAGTGGTATCTATGTATCTAAGCATATCTAAACACAGAAAAGGCATAGTAAAACACATTATAATTTTATAATACCACCATTATATACGTGGTCCATTGTTGGCCAAATATTGTTATGTGGCCTGTACAGAGCTCGTAAAGTATGTTTACTATTCCATGAATGTATATAGCTAGTAAATAGTGGAATTAGTCTACATGTGATTTCTGTTCAAAAATTTGTAGCATTCCATCCTTTGTATAGCAGATGGTGCCCTTTCATGATTATTGTTTTTAGCAATTTATAGCTCAGAAAAGAGAGCTAAAAATGTAATATATATGTATATATACTCACATTATTCATAGATATGTATATTTTTGCATTTCTATATTTTGCATACTTCTTATATAAAACATTCTGTATTTATTTCAGGGTACTGAAAGTAGGTCTACTGTATACTAATTAGTCTACTAGGAACATAAATTAGCAATGTTCTTCAGTGGATTGATAGAAAGAAAACAGATAAATGTGAGCAGTATATAATTTTCTACATAGATGTTGTAAGTAATATTAATAAAATGCCCTTTGTTTAAAAGAATGAATATACGTATTCACTGTTCACGTCACCTCAGCATTCACTGAGCACTTCCAACTTATGAGACAATGTATTTGTCCCTGTGGAGGTCTGCTGCCCTCAATGAAGCTAAAAATCTAATGGGAAGTCAAAAACACTCATAAATTATTATATGTACTTGGAGATGGTAAAATAGTTCTCTGAGGAAAGAGCAGTGAACTCCAGTTGAGTTTACTAGGAAGGCATGGCAAAGATGATGATATATCAGCTAGGTCTTAGAGGATTTCAGCAATGATGAAGAACATCCCAAGTAGAAGGATTTTTTTTTTTAAAGTCACAGAATTAAATCTAGGCTATTCAGAGAATAATAAAGAATTTGGGTTTGGGGGTATATATGAAAGTCTGAGAGAGATGATAAAACTAAATGAATCAGATGAGTCACCGTTGGGGAGAGTCTCAAAAATATCAGTCTGGCATGTTTACATGATCCTAAGAGTAAGGGGAATGCAGTAAATATTTTCTCAATGGGAAAGTGAAGTAATCAGATTTACGTTTTACAAACTTAAACCCAGGTATGAAGTAAAAAACAAACAAAATAAATTTAATATAGAAATGAAATTAAATAGGCAGGAGGCTATTGAAAAGACTCATTTTAGTTATTTATATAATCAATGTTATCTATTTCTTTTTAATTTACAAAGAAGAAGGTAGAGTTCCAGAGAATCTCAAGGTACATATCTAGAATTGGGTGAGTCAAAGCAGTTCTAACCTTCTAATTCTGTTTTCTGATTATACTTGTCAAATCTTCAGTTTGAGCAATTTCAGAGTGTCTGGTGTCTGGTAACTTAACAGCTATGTTTAAACGTACACATGAAGTTGTAATGGTATTACCCTAAAGATTCAGAAATATACGTATTTGGTCTTACCACTCACAATTTCTCCATGCGAGTTTCCTCAAGTAGGGAGTTAATAACTTTCTCCCCAAGGCAAGTAAGTGTGGCCAAGTAGGAAAAAAGTGACTGCATTGTTAATAACGTGGCAGCCAATAGCCCCCTATGTAGACATTTCTAATTGAGGAATTGAAAATGTAACTTGAAGCTCAGCAGGGCTTCCTATTCCTCCAGTTCACCATCTCACACCCTTCTCAAAAATTTCAGATCAAGTCTTAAGTCATTCCAACGAATTGCAAGCAAGGAGATGGTATAAGAAAAAGAAAAGCTCTTGCTTTGAACTGCTTACCTCTTGGGAAATGTAAGAGCCCTGTACTTACTTGTTCAACATTTAAGTCAAAGTAACACCATCCATTTCCTAAGTTTGGCCCAATTAATGTCTTGAACTTCAAGCAATCACACTGACAATATATCTTTCCCTGGAAATAAAAGAGTATAGGGAAAGGGCAGAATTTATGGGAGAGGGAGTGAATGCCACTTTCTTCTACTTCTGCCATAGAAATATATTGAAACTAACTCTATTAGGGCTCCCAAGAGAACAACTAAGTGTTTATGTGTATGTCTGTGTATATATATATCTCTCTATATATAGATATATATATACTGTGTATACATGTGTATATATGTGTATCTCTATACACACATATATGTATAGATGTGCATGTACATATATATATGCACACACACACACACACACACACACATATATATATATATATATATATGTGGCTTAACATTGGGTATATATTCTGAAAAAAGTGTAATTAGGTTATTTTATTGTGTAGACATTATAGAGTATACTTACACAAACCTAGATGGTGTAGTCTACTATACATCCAGACTATATGGTACACCCTATTTCTCCTAAGCTACAGACCTGTGCAGTATGTCACTGTACTGAATCCTGTAGTCCACGGTCACACAATGGTAAGTATTTGTGCATCTGAATATATATAAACATAGAAAAGGTACAGTAAAAATATGATATTATAATCTTGTGGGACCACCATCATATATGCAGCCCATCACTGACTGAAAGTTGCTATGCAGCGCATGACTGTGTGTGCGTGTCTGTGTATGTATAAACAACTTTCATTATATGTGTATGTATATACAACTTTCATTATATATAAACAACTATATTTATCTATACACACACACACACACACACACAGAGAGAGAGAGAGAGAGAGAGAGAGAGAGAGAGAGAGAGAAAGAAATTTCTTTTTTATAAGAAACTGGCAAATACACTTGTGAAGACTGAGGATTTCCAAGATCTGTAAGCTGGAAATCCAAGAGAAGGTAGTTTCCGTATGAATGTCTGCAAGCTTGAGACCCAAGACGAGCCAATTTTTCAGTTGGAATTGAGAGGCATGGAAAGATCATTGTCCTAGCTCAAAGTAGTCAAGCAGAAGAAGTTTTTCTTATTTAGGCTATTTGTTTTATTCAGGTGTTCGACTGATTGGATGAGGTCCACACTCTTTAGGGAGGGCAATCTACTTTACTCAATCCATTCAAATATGAAGCTCATCAAAAACATCCTCAAAAACACACCAAGAATAAAGTTTGACTAAGTATCTGCGCATTCCATGGCCCAATCAAGTTGACTCAAAAAAAATAACCATCTAACCTTGTTTTTCTTTTTATTTTTTTGGCTTAAGCTAGAAATGTGGGAATCCTTATATACTGATTCCTCTCCCTCACTCTGAAGTTAAATTTGTTGCTTACTTCATTGAATTTATTATTTTCAAATATCTCTTGAATCCAGTATACTCAGTCACTACCATTGCCATTGGAAAAGAAATCAACCTTTGTTTTCAGCCTATTATATGTTAGAAACAACGGTCTTGAAGTTCCAATTTTATTAACAGCTTAATTTTTTTTTTCCTGATACAAAACTCAAGCAGACAACTGTACCAGACACAGAAGGAAGTAATGATTTTCCTATTCTGAATTAAGCCCATTAATTGTTTGTCAAATTTTAATAGCCAATTTTTAAACTTATCTTTAAAATATAGTGGTTTCAGACATGTTCAAGCAACAAAGCACTTAGAGAAATAACATACCATGAGTAGAATATTATGACACTTAGCACACCTAGCCCTACTTAACTCTAAAATAAGAGATATATTTGGGTATCTTTGTATGACAGATTCTAATGTAGGTAAGCAGAAGCATGTGCCAGGTATCTAAGAAAAATTTATTAAAGGGAACATTATATCAATGAAAATATTTAAAGTTATCATTTGCTAAATTTGGAACCTGACCATTCTTAGATTGGCGTGGTAGAAAAAGCTTAGTTCCCTCATGAAAATCAGTGTCGTACAAGTGTCACTTGCATTCTTCAAAACATAACATGAGACACTTTGTTGTACTACATTCCCTGTGTATATTAAACCTAAGTGAAAGGGAATATGTGCTATCCAGAATTAACTTCTTAATTATGTAATAAATCATGATTAATCCTTCTAATTTTTGAGTTTCTGACATCATCAGCCATTTCGTGATCATTCATGTGTTATTACGTTAGTTAGTTGAGAAAATAAAAACAGCTAACACTTCACTGGACAGTGGCAGAGAAATCGACCTGTAAAATTTCATTCTAGGGTGATTGTGCTCAGTCAAAAATAGCTTAGGCTAAGTGATTCTCAAATGCACTCATCTATGTCGGGAATTTCCCTTTATAACGCATAATGCCTCCGCTCATTTGAGATATATTCAAGAAGAGTCAAAGGAAAACTTGAAGTTTTCCAGCCAAGAGTCACTGAAGTCAGACAGGGAATGCATCTGTTGGTCCATCTCACTCTGCTACATTACCATTAGCCAGCCTCACACACCTCACAGTCACAAAGAATTACTGTGACTTTGGTACCCAGGACCACTTTTTAAAATTTCAACTCCACTTCACTATTTCTTATTATGAACATTTATTAATATTCTAAAACTCCAAAACATTGCTTAAGCAGGATGAAGTGAAAGAATTTCTGAATACAGGAATCACCTGAAAAGTCCACTTAAGAGAGGTAGACTCAAAAACCATAATTTCTTCATCAATGTTATTGTAATCTTCACATCCAAACTAAAGGTTCTTGTATTTTCCTTCAGAAAAAAATGATTTATTTTACTTGCATACTTTATGCAAGTAAAGTAAAAATGCAAGATATGGGCAGCTTTCAGAAGCATAATAGGAACATAGCAACAGATACAGGCTTTTGAGACTCACTTTATTTGCAGGTGAGAAAACTACAGCTTAAAATGTCAAAGAATATACCTACAGTTATACTATTTCTTAGTGGTAGAACTAGAATAAAATAAAACTCACTTTAAGTCCATTTTAATTTTCAAGGTCAGTGCTCTCAAAGTGTGATCTCTGGACCAGCAGCATGAGTGCCACCTGAAAATATATTGGAAATGCAAATTCTAAGGCCCACCCCAGAAACTCTTGGTGGATGGTACCTGATAATGTGTTTTAAGCCCTTCAAGTGATTCCAGTACAAGCTAAAGTTGAAAACTACTGAAATAGTCCCCAGATTCTGTAAGTATGAAAATATGCATATGAAGTTGCCAAATGCAAAATATTTTCATGGTTTTTATTGGGTTTATATTACTATATTCTTGACAAAGAAGGAGGAAAACGTAGTAAGGTAAAGTGGCTCATCAAAGATCATTTTAAATTAATTTAATCACAATAAGTAATACTGGATCATGTTATCTAGCTATCTATGCTCAGTAAGTCCATTTCCTTCTGCTTCTCCATAGGTAATACAGACCGAATGGTTAAAGGATTTAAGAAGTGTTTGGGAAGGACAGGAGTGAGTGACTTATGAGTTGAGAAAAGTGAAAGAGATGATGCCAACCATGGGGAGAATGAGTAACTTGGGGATGAAGATGAAGGAGCTTTTAGTTTTTTGAACTTTGTTGTTTGGAGATGGAGAGTATCTCAAATTTAAGAGGATCTTGAGAGACATACAAAGCATACATTCCGGTCAGCCGTTAGAAATGTCAGCCTCCCTTCGACTGTCCTAATTTCTGCTCTCATTGCCTCTCATCTGGTCTGGACTAGCTTCCTCACTGGTGTTCCTGCCTCCAGTTTTTATGATATGGCCTGTATATGATTTCAGATTAAATTTTCTGAAGCATCAATTTAATCATATCATCTTCCCCTGCTCAAAATTCTTCCAACACATCCCAGCACTCTCCCTCCTCTAACAGGCAAATTGTCCAAACTACATTTGAAACCTTCTACCATTTGGACATTTTTCATCTCCTAGCCATATCTCTTGCGACAAAATAATGTTAGTTTTCTATCATATGAAAATATTTGCAACTCAAATATCTTTTTCCCTTAAATGGAACCTATAGATGAAGACAATGACTAGAGCAGTAACAGCGGTTGAAAAGCAAAAGCCCAACAGGTGATAATGAACAGGAGAGAAAGAGAATCCCAGGTCCTGGGATAGATATTGACGTCAAGGGTCATCGTTTTTCAGGTGTCAATGTCTCTGCTGATCTTGGGTGGTACTAGATAAACCCGACTGGCTGATTCTACTTTTTTTATTTCTTTACCTGCAGTATCCTTATTCCATGTTTTAAACAATTAATTTTTAAAAAATCAACTGTGACAAGGATGCATGATGATGCTCTTGTGCTCCTTCATGGACCTGCCTCCACATCATCATGTGAATTAAAAAGGTAAGCATCACTTGTTTCATTGGACATGGAAGAATTAAGTGGTTCTGTGGTATCTGGACATTTCTATTTCCTGAGCTGCTGCTGTGGTTTACCTACAATCTTGATTGAACAATTAAAAGTTTTTGATGGCAAGATTCGAAACTGCAAAGATGATGAACAGCGAAAGAAAACTGAAACTCTCAGACAACAAACCGCATGGTAGAATCAGTTAAATACTGCATTGTGTTGCTGCAGATTGCTAAATAACAGAATAATGCAGAGAAGCACACAGATGGAATGATAAGTACAATCAATCCTTTAGATGCAGTACATCAACCTAGTTCTTTGGAACCTGTGATCAGCACAGTGCCTTTCCAGACTGTTACCTTCAGAACCTGTTCATTTGTGTAAGTCAGAGCAGCATTCATCTTCCATACCAGTTGGAACTGTGTTGGCTACCTTGGGACATCATTAGACTTCTACACCAAATAGTACAGGTAGTGGTCATTCACCACCATGTACAAGTCCAACTTCTCCAAGCCATGTGAACTTGTCTCCAAATACAATCAGAGTTTTCTTACTTCAGTAGTGAAGATGAATTTTATGATGCTGATGAATTCCATCAAAGTGGCTTATCCACAAAACGCTTAATAGATTCTTCTGGATCTTTTTCGGTCCTAACACATAGAAGGTGAGGGTGTTTCTTCTTAAATTTTTATCTTTTCTGATTTCTTTCAGTGGAATTTTGTAGTTCTCCTTGTAGACATCTTTTACTTCCTTAGTTGGCTGTACTTCTAAGTACATCTTTCTTTTCTCTCTATTGTAAAAAGGGCTGTGTTTTTCATTTGTCTCTTAGCTAGAATATTTTTTTTTTTTTGAGGCGGAGTTTCGCTCTTGTTACCCAGGCTGGAGTGCAATGGCGCGATCTCAGCTCACCGCAACCTCCGCCTCCTGGGTTCAGGCAATTCTCCTGCCTCAGCCTCCTGAGTAGCTGGGATTACAGGCACGCACCACCATGCCCAGTCTTAGCTAGAATATTATGGGTGTATAGCGATTCAACCGATTTTGTACACTGATTTTGTATCCTGAAAGTTTGCTGAAGGTGTTTATCAGTTCTAGGAGCTTTCTGGTAGTGTTTTTAGGGTTTTCTAGGTATACTATAGAGTCATATCATCAGTAAAAAGACGTTTGATTTTTTACATTTGGATGTCTTTTATATTTTTTTCTTGCTTGATTGTGCTGGAGACCTATACAGCCATAACGTAATAGTAAGAGACTTAAACACTCCACTAACAGTGTTAGCATCAAGGCAGAAACCTAATAAATAAATCCTGGACTTAAATTTCACTCTCAACCAATTGGACCTGATGCTATTTTTCTTCCCCTATTGTATGAAATCAGTCTACCTCAGCTATGGTGCAATTTTTGGTGAGCTTACCAATCTTTTATTAGCTATAAGATTGACAGAAAAAGCTTCCAAATGTCCTTAACCATTTATTCAGGAAGATACAGACCTCATAGTGCTTATATTAGAAATCATATTCAGGATTTTGATCAGATGCATGTAAACAGATGATATGCAGAGCTGCGATGACTGGATCACAGAAGACTAGCAGTTGCAGAGGAAGTTAAATGAAAGAAAAATAAGCAATTGTTTATATTAGCATTGAATGGAAGTAACAGTATTAGGATTAAAGATTTTCTCTTCACATTATGTACAGATTGAGCAGTAGCTGATAGTCTTAACCAATGAATCAATTAATTGGGGATAATTATTCATACATTTTCAACTAAAACTTGTTGAATAACTCTAAGATGTCAGAGGCAGTGTAGCCAGTAAGGTAGAGAGGTAATTAAGACCTGCTCCTCTTTGTCAAGAAGATGAATTTCTAGGGGAAAAAAACAGTAGATTGCAATTCAAGGTGATAGGTGTGAAAGCAAAGAACTGTACAAATACTGTGTGAGCACACAGCGAAAGGGAAATTAACTGTATGAGGTCAGAAAAGGGTTCACAGATAAGGCTGCATTTTAACCCAGCCCTATATAAACTGGCTTAGTGAAGGATAATGGGAGGTAGAGTCAAAGAGAATGGCAAGCAGGAAAATAACAGACGTTCTAGTCTTAGAGAATACCATGTACAAAAGTGTAGGGTGAGAGAATTATAGGTTTTTTAGTGACAAATAGTAGTTTTCAGATACAAATATAACTTGGCTTTCAGTTGAAACTGGAATTCTAGGTGACTTGTTTGCCTTTTTCTTTTCCCCTCTATTAATATTGACACGAAATATCTGCACAGTATGAATCCTTCCAAATCAGGCTCTAATCTACTTATGCAAACCTATGTCTCTCCTTACCTGTTCTGCAAATGCAGAGACACAGGCTCAAGTTGCATTTCTCAAGCATAAATGACCCTGTCACCCTCCTTTTCTGAGTTCATGATGAGGAGAGAGGATCTTTTATACCTTAATGACATTGCTTTATTGTTAAACTGGCTTTCCCTCTCTGCATCAGTTGATAACCTCTTTCTACTCCAACAACACATCTCTTGGAGTCTACTTATTCCTACCAAAAGGTAAAATAGCTGTCTCCTATGAAGATAGATTTATTGCAAAATTGTCTGCCCACTGAATTTCTTGGCACACATAAAAAATCAATTGACTATAAATATATTGGTTTATTTCTGTAAAATGTTTCATAAATGGAAACATTACTCTCCATGTCTATTCTAATTTCAGTACCACAGTTCAGTTACTCTAGTTTTTGCAGTAAGCTTTGAAATTGGAAAGAAGTCCTCCAAATTTGTTCTTTTTCAAGATTGTTATAGTTACTTTGGTTTCTTTGCATTTTTATATGAATTTGATAATAAGACTGTCAATCTTTTTATAAAAAGTCAGGAGGAATTCTTATGCCCTGTTGGTGGGAATATAAATCAATACAACCATTATGAAAAACACTACGGAATTTCCTTAAAAAAATTGAAAATAGAACTACCATATGATCTAGCAATCTCATTACTCAATATATATACAAAGGAAATCAAATCACTCTATGGAAGATATACCTGAACTTCTAAATTTACTGAAATCCTGTTCACAATAGCCAAGATATAAAATCAATCTAAATCCCATCTATAGATGAAGAAAATGTGATGTGTGTATATGTATATTGTATACACACACACACACACACACACACACACACACACGTGAATACTGAATTTAATAGTGTTCATTCATAAAATGGAAGCAAATCGGGTTATCTGCAAAAATGTAGATAAAGCTAGAGAACATCATGTTAAGTGAAATAAGTCAAATTCAGGCACAGAAAGACAAACAATCTCACTCATATGTGGAATCTAAAAAAGTTAATGTCATAGAAGTAGAGAGTAGAATAGCAGTTACCTAAGTCTGTGGAAGGGTGGGGGAACAAGGAGAGAGGGGTCAACAGGCACAAAGTTACAGTTAGATAGAAAGAGTAAGTTTTGGTGTTCTGTATTGCACAGTAGGTTAATTACAGCTATTAAGTGTTGTATATGTATCAAGATACCTAGAAGAGACGATTTTGAATGTTATTATCACAAAGAAGTGATACATTTATAAAGTAATGATATATGATGCTGATTTAGTCATTATACAATGTAGACATGAATTAAAATATCACACTCTCATAACATGAACAATTACATGTCAATTATAAATAAATCACATTAATTTTAAAAATAAGGTGAAACTTTGATAGCAACTATGATTGATTAGAGAAATTGGGGATAATTGCCATCTTTAATGTCTTTCAATATGTTTTGTAGTTTGCATTGTACAAATATTGCACTTCTTGTTAAATTTATTCCCAAGTATTTTATTTACTTTGATCCTACTGTGACATTGTTTTATAGTTTTCATTTTAAAATTAGTCATTGCTAGTGCATAGAAATACATTACGGTATTTACAATTTTTTAATATACTGCGATTATATATAGCAACTATTCTAAATTGTTTCTTATACTTAAGAATCATTTGTTTGGGGGTAGAGGGAGGGTTTCTTTGGATTGTGTGGCCATGAAAGTCTCCAACGGGTTGGCTTAATGTTCAGCTATTGATTGAAAAGAGATTTTCTTAAATACCTAGAACCAGTAAGTTTCCCAATCCTTTGCTAATGGACTCTGTATTGAGCATGAGTTCAAGACTCAACCAGGCCACTGAGAAGCGTCCTTCATTCTTCACCTTCTGCTTGCACTGAGTCTCAAGGTAAGCCAGATGTGAGCACTTAGTGCCTTCTCTATTATTTCTTCATAGCATGCAGACAGTAATGGGTATGCACGCAGTTATACAAATACATGACCTTCTATGTTTCCAGAAACATCTCAGAGGTCACTCAAAGACCATATGGACATCTCATTTCCCAACTCTCACCTGCAGGTGTTTTGGAAGCCTGTTGTTGTCTCCAACTGTTACCCATTGCTGCAGGCAGCCAGGAATATAAACAATTTCTTCTCATTATTTTTGAAAAATATTCCTGAATAAAATGGCTTTTTGTAGTATGTGAGATCACAGATAAAATAAAGACAGCCTTTTAAGTGGAGACTTGTGGAGAACTATAAAAAATGTCAAAGATAGACAAATATCTGACAGTAAAACATTAAAAGATTTCCAGCCCCCCTTTACCCTCTCCAGAGGGCTGCGATTCTGCTGGTTTGCAATCCTCACTTTGATGGTGGGCTGTTGATTTTCAAGGATACACTAGATGTGGAGATAGGAGAATGAATATATTTCAAGTAAAAATGCCATAAAACTCACTGTTCTTACCACATATCAGTATTTTTCTTAATTAAATGCTTCCCTAATTGCTGTAAGTCATTAATTCCCAGAGTTCTTAAAGTGTTTATCCTAACAATTTTGCAAAAATTCCCTTTTTTGTAATAGTAAAATTATCTCCTTGACTTTTTAAATATATTCATTTGCCTAGTTTCTTTTGTTCTTTATGTGTGTGTACATATGTGTAGGTAATATTTAACAAATAAGACTTTTTGGTCATGTTTCTTGAGTTTATTTTGGGAGAAAATTTGCAAATGATTTCATATGAAGAAAATTAACTTCATTTACATTTTGGGTATGACTGATATACTTGATTTAATTCTATTATATTGTTTTTATATCTGGCCTAATTTTTTTTTGCATTTTTTACTATGGAAAAATATTTATCACTTTAACCATTTCCAAGTATAAAATTCTGTTCATTAAATATATTTACAATCCTGTGTAATCATCACCACTATTTATACCCAAAAAGTTTTCATCATTCCCCACAAAATCTTTTTAACCATTTAACAATCACTTTCTCTCCACTTTCATAACGACTACTCTATTTTCTGTCACTATGACCTTGACTACTCTAGGTAAGTTATGTAAGAAGATTCATACAATATTTGTTCTTTTTTGTCTGAATTATTCCACTAAACATATTGCTTCAAAGACCATCCATGTTGTTGCATGTATCAAAAGTATATTCATTTTTGTGGCTCCATAACATTTCATCACATGTATATACATGCATTTTGCCTATCCATTAATATACTGATGGATGCTTGAGTCTTTTCCACCTTTTGACTACTGTTAAAAATGCTGCTGTGAACATGGAAGTACAGATATGTTTGAGTCCCTTCTTTCAAGACTTTTGGATACATATATTGGGCTGGAATTGCAGGAGTATATGGTAATTCTGTATTTAATCTTTTGAGAAACCATCAAACTGTTTTCCACTGTGACCATTTCAAGTTCTCATTAGGAAAACATGAGAGTCCTAATTTCTTCAAATCCTTGCTAACACTTGTTATTTTTCATTTTTCAAAATTACTGTAATCTTCTTAATAGGTGTGAAGTATTGTCTCATTATGGCTTTAATTTGAATCTCTCTAATGACTAATGGTGCTGAGCTAAATTTCATTCATTTACTGGCCACTTGTATATCTTTAGAAAAATGTTTGTTCAATTCCTTTGCTTATTTGTTTAGTTTTATTTTAATTGATAAAAACTATACGTATTTATCGGGCGCAATGCAATATTTTAGTACATGTATACATTATGGAATGATTAAGTCAAGCTATAAACATAGCTGTCAGGTCACATGTGTTTTTTTAATGGTATGGAGTGAACATTAAAATCTATTACAATCTTAGGAGCTTTGAAATACACATGACATTATTATTAACTAATGGGATCTAATTAAACTTAAGAGCTTCTGCACAGCAAAAGAAACAATCATTAGAGTGAACTGGCAACCAACAGAATAGGAAAAAATTTTCTCATGCTACCCATCTGACAAAGGGCTAATAATCCAGAATCTACAAAGAACTAAAACAAATATACAAGAAAAAAACAAACAACCCCATCAGAAAGTGGGTGAAGGATATGAACAGACACTTTTCAAAAGAAGACATTTATGTGGTCAACAAACATATGAAAAAAAGGCTCATCATCACTGGTCACTAGAGAAATGCAAATCAAAGCTACACTGAGATACCATCTCACACCAGTTAGAATGGAGATCATTAAAACATCTGGAGACAACAGATGCTGGAAAGGATGTGGAGAAATAGAAATGCTTTTACACTGTTGGTGGGAGTGTAAATTAGTTCAACCATTGTGGAAGACAGTGTGACAGTTCCTCAAAGACCTAGAAATAAAAATACTATTTGACCCAGCAATCCCATTACTTTGTATATACCCAAAGTATTATAAATCATTCTATTATAAAGACACATGCACATGTAAGTTCATTGTGGCACTGTTTACAATAGCAAAGACTTGAAACCTATCCAATTGCCCATCAGGGATAGACTGGATAAAGAAACGGTGGCACATATACACCGTGGAATACAATGCAGCCATAAAAAAGGCTGAGTTCATGTCCTTTAGATGGACATGGATGAAGCTGGAAACCATCATTTTCAGCTAACTGATACAAGAAGAGAAAACCAAACATCACACATTCTCACTCATATATGGGTGTTGAACAATGAGAACACATAGACACAAGGAGGGGAACATCACATACTGGGGTCTGTTGTGGGGTGGGGTGCTAGGGGAAGGATGCCAGAGGATGGGGAGACTGCGGAGGCATAACATTAGGAAAAATACTTAATATAGGTAATGGAAGGATGGAGGCAGCAAATCACCATGGCATGTGTATATCTATGTAACAACCCTGCAAGACCTGCACATGTACCCCAGAACTTAAAGTAAAATTTTTTTTCAAATTAAACATTTAAATAAAAAAAAAAGAAAATAAATGGTTTGAAGAGAAAAGACTATTAAAAAAATTGAAAGTGGGAAATTTTCGCATGCAGGAAATTCCTCTTCAAAGGTTTAGCCTCTTATCACCCTTTAAATTCAAGAGAGGGAAAATTATTAAGTATTAATAAAAATGTAGATCAGATAAATCACATCTATTATAACCAACAGTGGTTTATTAATTACACCAGGACACTGAATTCAAAGTTCTGAGTTCCTCTTCAAAGAAGCAACATGTCAATATGTTCAGTTTCCCTATTTTTTGTTCTTCATTGTAAAGATTAATTCCCTCATTCTTTATACCCCCTTGCCCCTTTTTTCAGTAAACAACCTCCTGCAAACCTCTATACTCACATATTTGGAGTCTCTTGTTATCCCTCGTCACCTGCTCTCTCCTTAGTCATCCTTAATCACCTGCTCTGTAACCATCCTTCCTGCCAAATCTACTCACCCTGCCACTCTGGCTCATACCCCTGCTTCCTTTAAAATAGCCAATCAGAATTAGCTTAGACTATGCCATCCAACCTTACCCAATAAGGGAACAACAAAGCAATAAAGACTAGCAGCATTAGGGGTAAGGATCACTTCCCTTCCTTGTCCAGTGTGTTCTCACCATTGTTCCATCCATGAGACACACTCTTCTATAGAAGTAAATATGCCTTGCTGAGAAAATGTATGTTCGAGTGCTATGTCTTTTGCGGCACTGAAAATCTGTATCTAACATCAAGTAGTTGATATTTTCCTACATTTTTATATTTTGACACAATGTGGCAAAACAAAGATAAAATAAGAGTAAAAAATAGACTTGATAATAAAGTTTAACTTTACAATTTATCAGCAAACTTAAGGAGACAGATCTACACAAAAATTTAAGCACTAGAATTTTTTAAGCACATGACTTTTAATATAAAATTATTTGTAGTAGTAATGAATTGAAAAGAAACCTGAACATTATGAAAGCCTATTTAATAAGGTAGGAAAAAAATTATAATAATTGGTGAGGGAAAACAATAGATTACAAAACAATGTACCTAAAAGTCTCACAATTTTGTTAAATGTATGCATCTTGAGTAATCTATAAAAAGGAAAACAATCCAAGATTACAGATGATTATTTCCTTCTCTGCTTTCTAAGTTTTATAACACATGTATCCCTCTTAAAAACCTGAAAAATATTAAATATAAAAACTACAATTACTTAAAGAACCACTTTTAAAATACTGTCACTATATGTGCTATGAAAAAAAGACTGATATCTTGAATAGAATGAGAAAACACAGGGTAGAGTCACTTTTTCATTTATTATTCTGTTCAAAAACATGTGTCCCTGGGGAAAAACACTAATTTTCATATTGTCAGTAGGCCATATACGTACATATACATTTCCATAATGTAGAAGTGGTAATAGCAATATGGAAATGATTATTTAAAACATGCCTGTCTTTTATATTTGAGGTAGATACATGATTTCCTTTCCCACTCTTCATACATTTATTCTTCCTTTCATTTATGTAGTATCCTGGCATAAAGTACACTGGGAGTTATTGCTCAAAGGTACATTCACCCTCAGGTGTTGTAAAGAGAGGCAAAATAGGCACCAGATTGCCGATGAGGGAGCAAAGCTACGTAAAAGAGCAAAACGTGTGATTATGGTGTGCTGTTTAGAAGACTGGAGAGGAAATTCCATCTAGAGAATGGCAACCTGAAAATGCTATAGAAAGAGCAATCCCTGCTGGGCGCAGTAGCTCACGCCTGTAATCCCAGCACTTTGGGAGGCTGAGGTGGGCGGATCACAAGGTCAAGAGATCAAGACCAACCTGGCCAACAAGTTGAAACCCCATCTCTACTAAAAATACAAAAAAATTAGCCGGGCATGGTGGCACATGCCTGTGTTCCCAGCTACTTGGTAGGCTGAGGCGGAAGAATCGGTTCAACCCAGGAGGCAGAGGCTGCAGTGAGCCAAGATTGTGCCACTGCACTCCAGCCTGGTGACAGAGCAAGACTNAAAAGAAAAAAAAAAAGGGCAATCCCATGAGCTCAGCCCACGGTAAAATGTAAGACTTTAAAAGAGATGGCTACATATGAGCTAACCAATTTAACCACAGAATCAAATAAAATTAGGGTAGTATGTTACAGTTTTAAAAGGGCTTGATGAATACTGTTTTTCTCTTTCTTTATGTGAGAAAAAGATTTCAAGCTTTAAAGAGCAGTTTCTCTACTGGAGGCTATTGTAGTAAGGAGCAGTGCTAAAGACGCTTGTTAGAAAAACAAATTATAATCAATGCAAATAGCTTAATGGAGTGAGAAATAAATAGACCAAAAAGCATTTCCTCAAAAACATCTTTAGATAATTTTTAAAGGAATCAAGATTTCAGTAGAAATTTTTTTCAGGTACAGAGACTGAGCAAGGTTTTAATGACAGTTGCAATATTCAATGATAATCCTAAACATGCTGTGAAGATAAACTCCTCATCCAATAAAAAGTGCAATTCTCCCTGTGCTGTAGCTTTATGATGATTTTACACTATAGTCCAACATCTATGCACAGAATTCAGTAGCTCAAATATGAATACTACTGTACTTATTAAAAATAGTGACAGTTATTACAAGGGAATATGTTTTAAACAATATTTTGGATGTTGCCAGGAGGGTATTCAGAGCAATTTCCTCCTAGTTTCTGGTTTCAGGACAATTTCCTGGAGCCTTCAATTTTTTTTTTTTTTTTTTTTTTTTTTTTTTTTTTTTTTTTTTTTTTTTTTTTTTTTTTTTAGCACTTTCCAGATTCCATTTCTTTGGGCAAATGGAGAAGCGGGGGAGAAAAATGGTACTTAATACAAGAGCAATCTTGAATGCTCAGCTGCAATTGAAAAGCCTAGTATGAAACAAGACTCTATGATTGTGTCAAAGTAGCATAAGATTTATGTGTTGTTGAAGCTCTTGGTTAAGTACTAGATGCAGTATTATGATATATTTCACTCTCTTGTAAATTACATGATCTACCACACGAGCTTTCTGTCAGCACAACTTTTATTTATTGACTGCAATGTCAGAAATGCCACATGAGGCAAAGAGTCATCCACAACAAATGATTACATTTTTCTAAAATGATACAAATATTAACTCTTGGTTGAACAGTGATGCTATGCTGCTTCTCATTCCAGTTTTTCTTCTCTTTTTAAATAGATAACTAAGGTCAATTTTATTCTTTCTTCCTTCTGCTGCAACAACTAAGATAATTGCTTATTTCACTCATTCCACTTCCCAAGGGTTCACAAGAGGTTTCTATCTAGTTCCAATAAAGAATGTGTTAGATTGCTTTATATCCCTCATATATAGCACTACTTAACGAGCCGGAGAAACCAGTGTACTAGCCTCTTACCTCTGTAACACTGAAAAAAGCCTGCATTTCATAAGCAAAGAGACACAGGGGTAGAGAATAGGAGAGCACAGTTCTCTAGTCACTTTTTCCAAGTCATCCTCTGTGTTACCTCGACATATTTGTTACTATCCCCAAATTTTTGAAGAAAGACGGTTTAGCTAAACTATCTCTAAAGTCCCTGATAGTTTTATAGTCTTTTATCTTAATTTTATTGATAATTTAACTTTATTATTTTAGAGTACTGATTATTTTAGACTAGATTAAGAATTATTCGTTTTTAATTTTAGTTACTATTACAAGAATATTTTCATTGTCCTAAGGCAGCTTATCTTTCTGAGCAAAGTCAAAGTACTATATTTCTGTTATTTATTAGCGATAATCAGGAAAAAGAAAAAAATGAATAATTTTAGATCTTTAAATTTAGCTTTAGAGTACACTTACCTTTTGATCTGTTGATACTACAGATAAGAAGGAAAAAAAATTCAAAACCTCTTTCACCTGGCTATATTATTTTTACATTTTTATTTGGGATATGACTGTAATTTAACAGATCTTTTGTCATTTGAAATTTTAAAAGATTGGATAAAACTCTCCTCTTTTATTTATTCTCTTTATTTAAAGATGTGTTTTTTTTTTCTTTTCGTTTTTTTTTTGTTTGTTTGTTTGTTTTTTTGGCAGTGGAGGACACCATGAGACATAAAACAGCAGTATGAATGCTACTGTTCAGTTGCAGAGGAGTCATCAGAATATCAGAATACAGTTAAGAGGCACAATCAGACCTAATACCCAACATCCTATACATTATGCTTCTTGCCCCACTTTTGGATCTAGGTGATTCATATTGACTATCAGTCTCTCATTCTTAGAAAGCAAAACTTCCAAAAAAACCAAAAAACAAAAAAAACTAAAGAGCACCTGTTCTTTAAAATACGCCTGACTTCAAATCTGCTTTATTCTTTTCAAAGAGGCTGATGAACTACCCTTTATTATATTATTTCAAACAAGACACATATTTAGGGCTTGATGTTAATATGCTTCAAAATGTTGTCACTGAGAGGAAGAAGGCTTTGTGGGAAAATGAAACTCTCTTTGCACGACTAAGCTTCTAATTCTTCTTGCAGCTCACCTGATTGATGTTATTTCCTCTTTTGTAGCCTACAAAAGACACTGGACTCATGTTTGGAAAAATGAGTAAATAAATTCATTCATCAGCTTGTGTCAGGGGAGAAAACAAATTAGAAACCCAAGCAAAGACTGAGTTTTCAGAAGTTATCGTATTTCCTTAGAGCAGAGCTCCAAAACAAAATTTGGTGTTATTTACTCTTTCCAATCCCTTTCTTACATTCTCTCTTAAATCCACTCAAATAAAGCTTTAGTTTCCAACCTCCCACCCAAACTGCTCTTTTCAAGCTTCCTATTTTTAAGTTGAAAGGCTACTTCTCTTTCCTCGACTTTCTTAGATCCAACCATGAGAAACTGCTGTTTTGATCGTGTTGGATCTACTATGAATACACTCCATATTGCTACTGCATGCTTTATATTGCTCATAATACTGATTCCACATGGTCCGATCTTATTTAACCTAAAAGAAGAATTTGATTTCTTGGCACCTCCTACTTCCTCGAGATATTGTCTTTACTTGGCTTCCAAAGCACCACATTCTTCTGGTTTTTCTCCTACCTCACTGCATTCCTTCTTAGTGTTTTTTTTTGTTGTTGTTTTTGTTTTTTTGTTTTTTTGTTCTTTTTTCCCAGCATAATCTCTCCAACCTCTAATCACTGCCCGCCAAGACTCAAACTATGGATATATTATTATCTTCATTTGTACACTCTGCTTTGGTGTTCTCATCTGGTCTCTACCTTTAAACATCACCTTTACGCTGATAAATCCTAGGTCAGCTCTCGCCTCTAAGTTCAGATTTGTATAGACAATTGAGAAATCCATTTGTATCGTAATATATATCTCAAATTAACAAGTCAAAACTATAGTTGATCTTATGCCCCAACACAAGCTGCTAAACCTACCCTTTCTTTCATCAAAGCTTCCTACTTTAGGTAATAGCAATTCAATTTGTCTAATTTTCAAGTCAACATTCTTAGTCATCCTCCACTCTCATCATTAAACTTTTTCATTTGTACTTTATATTCATCAACAAATACCATTAACTTTGCCTTCCAAATATATTCACTGTGATTATGTTTTATCACCTTTCCTGCTTCTACTTGTTCCTAGTCACTCTCTTTGTACTGAATTATAACTACCCTTTAAACTGATCTTTTTTCACCTAATTTCTACTTTTACTTTTTCTCCACACAGCAGCCAGAATAATCCTGCTTCAGCATAAATCAGAACATGTTTTTTTTGAGGGTGTTTCCCCTCTCACTTCTTTAAAAGCCCGGAATTGCCAAAGACCTACCTGATATAGCCCCTTCACAGTTCCCGATCGTGGATCTGTATCCACTCAGCTCCAGCCACACATCATCGTTGTATAATAGAGTCACATCCTCTAACTAAGCAACTGGTCCTCACATTTGATTATATATCATAGTCATCTAAAGAGCATTTAAAATATGTTGCTGTTAATCCAAAATGCAATGTCCAACCTAACTTTACGGCCTTTGCACTTCCGATTCTCTCTATCCCTGATATCCTCATAGCTTGCTCCCTTACCTCCTTCAGGCTTGCCCTAGTATCACCTTCTCCGTGAGGCCATCCTTACTATCCTTTTTTCTACATTGGTCATTCTACATATGAATACATTCCACATTGCTATTGCATGCTTTATATTGCTCATAATACTGATCACACTAAAGCCTTCCAAGTATTCCACTTTTATTTCTGCCTGTATCCTACAGTAGTAGATGGTGTTAGAGCACTGTCTATATTTCCTCAGTACTCTTTGTTCTTGCCCATGCCTACAGCATCCTATTAAAACACCCTCAGTTCCTTGCCTGAAAGATTTTTTTTTTCAACCTCACATGACCAGCAGTACTGGGAGTTGGTCGAGTTGGGGAATGAATACCCTGGCATTTTTGAGTGGGATAACAGTTCTTTGTATTCTATACTATCTCCAAAATTTCCCCCATGGAATCAGGTCTCAGCTTTCTGCATGATAACCTGTACCCATAACTGACTTACTTTCAATGCCTCCTTCTTCATTCTCCTGCAGGTGCTTTTGGAGACTATTTCCTAAGTAAACTACTTTACTCAAATCCTTGTCTCAGGGGGAGCTTCTGGGAAAACCCTATCCAGGACGCATTCCAAGAGTTCCTGGTACTTTAAACGAACATGGTGGGGTTTTTCTGTCTGTTATATTTTACTGATCTATCTCCAATAGATAGGAAAGAGCCTGGCATGTAGTAGACACTTCATACATATTTGTTGGATCAGCAAACCTCTATTATTAAAGATTTCTTAACTCTAATTTGAGGACAGGGAGAGCAATCACCTAATTTACAACTAACATCCTCACACTAACAGATATATTTCCTTCTTGCTTCAACTGCCAGTGCTGCTGCTTCTGAAAAAAGTGAAGATTTGGTAAGTTAAGTTTAGGGAAAAAGAGAAATTTATTTTTAAAATAAGAATTACTTACTATAGTAATTTCTAAATTTAGATACCTTGAATTCCCTTGCTGTAGTATATGTTTCTGATTTGTAGATCCTAGTTTTCGTGAATCCAGGCTCAACTGACTTGGAGTAGGACCAATAAATATATTTTTAACGTTCTCTTGATGATTCTGATGTACAGCTTAGTTTTGGAACTACTTGCTTCGCTAGAGAATACTACTTTAAGTTATCAAGTATTTATACAATATGCTACTTCAGGAAAAAAAATACACTTCTCAAATATCCCCAGTTGTATTTAAATAGGAATCACATACCTCCATTTAAAAAATGCTAACATTTAAAATGACTGTGAAAGTATTTCTTCATTTTATGAAATATGTATAATCTTCCTATCAAGTTGCAGTCACTTTTACTTCCTTTAGCTTAAGAAGGAGAAAGATAAACTACTAAGTAAATATATGCATAAAGAAACACTGTTTATATGCATATGTGATTTACAATATGGATCACCCTCAAATATGGAAAAAGGAACACTATTAAAAGTTATTTTAAATAGTTTACACGTTGCATTTTTTAAAAATTATACATTATGAAGACTACAGGTTTCTGTATGCACCTGCCAAATATAAATGAAATAATTCCAGTATGTACCTGCCAAATACAAACAAAAGAAATATAAACCAAGTATACATTTCACACATTATGCATTAACCATATGTATATATATTTTTTAGTGTTTTTAAGCACCAGTAAGTGTAATTGCCATATTAGGAATTAATTTACTTGCCTCTTACCAGACTGGAACAAGAAAAAAAAAAAGGCAAGCAAGATAACTTTGCCTTCTCTCAAATTCTCTAGCGTAATTATTCCAACTCCCAAACAAAGGAAAGTGGATTAGAGAACCATCTGTCATTGCTAACAAATTAATGCTCCTATACAGGCAACAAAGACATTACTCCTTTTGGGTCACCTCTTTGCCAAATTAAAAAAAATAATAATAAACCATGTAAAAGTACAGACTAGGCTGACCAGTAGTGACCCTTAAGGAAGGATGTGTTTTGAATCCTAATTATAAAAATATCATCAATACACTGATCTAGAGATTTTCTGTAATGAGGCATTTAGGTCATTCTCTTGCATCAGAGGGCAGTTGTTTCCCAGGAGAATAAAAGTTTCAGGTTTTCCTAAGAGTATATTTCTTAGTCAATAGAGTGTGAATCTGTATATATATTAAAAAGACACAAGATACTTCTGATACACACACACACACAAACATACACACACAGCTTCAGAAAACTCTTAAGGCATCTTAACTCATTTTGTTTTTTCTTGTAGTGAAATTTTGCTAGGAGGGCAGGTAAGAACATGTGATGAAAATGGTTCATCTCATGGTTCTATGGTAAAAAAAAATGCTTCTGAAAATGTAACTTCCTTTGTCATCTCTACAATCAGGCATAATAAAAAGAATACAAGACAGGGAAGCAGGTATCTTGGGTTAGGCTTCCTGCTTTGGGTATGAACTACATGACTTTAGTTACTTAACTATCTTATATGTCATTCATTCCTTCTTGAAATAAAGGAGAGACATTTGCAGAGACATTTGTTAGAGAACACATATATATTATGTATATGATATATTTATATATATGTAATATATATAATATATGATATATAATTATATATCATAATTATATCATATTATTATAATATATGATATATTAATATATTATATAATATATGTTATATATTAATATATTATATAATATATGTTATATATTATATATTCATAAATAATATATATATTTTTATTTGGGTAATTTTCTGAATAAAAACTCTCTAAATCTGGAGAGCATGTTTTTTCATACATATTATATGTATACTATATATATGATATTATACATTAATATATCACATATTATAATATATATTATAATTATATATCATATATTATAATATATATTATAATTATATATCATATATTATATTATATATCCTATACATTATATATAATTATCATATATATTATATACATAAAAAGATATGCTCTCCAGGTTTAGAGAGTTTTTAATCAGAAAACTACCCAAATAAAAAATTACAATAGCAAAATTATGCAATCACATTAAAAATGTATATTAAACATTCCTTCAGTAGGGAGAGATGCAAGCCCAACTCAAAATAGCTTAACATGTGCATCTCTATATTCATGCACATGTTAACCTGCTGTAAGAAGCAGTCAGGTTAACAGCTGAACACTTTGCCGCTTGGAAATTTCTTCTACCAGATACCCTCAACCACCATTGTCAAGTTGAAAGTTCCAAATAAGTTCCTCATATTCACCCGAAACCTCATACTGCATGAAAAATTGTTACGCCAGCAAGAGAAAAATGAACTGATTGAATCAGCCCACTCAGGTTAAAGTCCAGCCAGGCACACTGGCTAATCACTGCAATCTCAGTACTTCGGAAGTCCAAGGCAGGCAGATCAATCGAGCTGAGGAGTTCGAGACCAGCCTGTGCAACATGGTGAAACCCCATCTCTACAAAAAAAAAACTAACCAGATGTGATGGTGTGTACCTGCAGTCCCATCTACTTAGGATGCTGAGGACACAGCGAAGTAATCATAAAGCACAAAAACAAGTGAGAACACTGTAAATTAAGTTCACTTTGCTTTGTAAGGCTTATGATAGAACTTAAGGACCAAGCCAATGCTTTTAATCCACTCCATGACACATGAGAAGGGAGGAAGGCCAGTGAGCAAACTGTCACATGATTTCCCACCATTCAGAGTGCGACCCTTTCTTGATTGGATTTCTACTTGGCCACTGAAATAACTTATTGACCTCCAGAACTTTTAAAAAGTTACATTAGCCAGTCTCCAATTGTTTCTTGTTTCTATGGAGAAAACGGGAGCTTAGAGGTTTCTAGTCTGTCATCTTTTTAATACCTGTATCCACCATGTGTAGCATCATAAGAAACAAATACCAAGTAATTGTTACATGAAATGTAAGAAAGTTGCAAACATTTTGTAGCAGGACTACAGTAACTGATCTATTGCATATTTGCTTCCCAGTAGGTTGCCATATTGGCAAAGGTCCATAATGAAAACTTACCTAACATGAGTTATGATTTTATTAAGAATACAACTCAAGTGGTGATAAATGATTGCTGCTGACATCTTCCTTAAAATTTCCAAGGACTGCAGTGCTAAAAAAAGATATTTTCTTCTGAAAGATAACTATATTATAACAGCAAATGTTTTGGTAATCTAACTGGAACTTCAGATTTGATGATCAAATGGAAAGGTGTGTATGTGTCACCCCTTCAACAGAAAAAGCACTGAAGGTAGCTGCGTATTTCTCCTATTGGTAAATTTGTTCAAAGAAACTGGAGACATTGGCTGTAGAAATTCATCTCCTTCATACATACAAACGAAAGCCTCAGGATAAGCAAGGCTTTCCCTTCTGCTCCTCGCCTCTCAGATTAAGCTAGTATGGTGTCATATGTGTAATCAGTGATGCCCTTTACGATTTATAACAAAAAATCTGTGGTCACTATTATAAAGTGTTCTTTAATCTGCCATGATAATCTTTAGAAAATTAGTCTTAAAATAGGAAAATATAACTGTGAATTAAAAGAACATTGTTGACAGACCACTACTTCTTGCAAGTTACAATCTTCCTATTTCTCCTCAAAGCTTACAGTTCAATGTTAGTTTTTTTCCTGGGAGAATGGAAACAATGGGGCAATCACGTAACTCTCTGGATCAACACAAATAGTCAACACAACATAAATTATCCCATGAAAAACAGAATTTTTAAACCAATTGCTCCTCTAATACAGTGTGATTTTCATGCACCATTATCTATACTGTGAGTTTACAATGATAAATATGTAATTATATACATATAGTTGGCACAAAAGTAATTATGATTTTTGCCATGACAAGTAGTATGTGTTATATGTTGTGTGTGTGTGTGTGTGTGTGTGTGTGTGTGTGTGTGTGTATGGCAGAATAAATAGGGGTAATATTTAAAATATTTCCCAGGTTCACTGGATAGATACTAATTGAAACGAACACTGATGGTTGCACTGAAGAAGGATTCTAAAGGACTGCTGCTCACTAACTCTTTCTCCTTTCAATGATGAATCCTTCTAGGGAATGTTGAGGAGGAAGCAGGGAAGCACATAGGGGCTTGGAGGCAGTTTAAATATTGAAACATTTCATATTGTTAAAAACATAAGCACAACCAAACTTAATATTGACGAAATGTGTAGACAATGATTTCCACTAACATTATCACAAAAATGCTCAAAATATTGCATGTATTAATACAGAGTAATATGCCATATGCTTTAAACAACTTGCTAAGTTGGCAACTAGGCCTTTCGATTTCTAAGTTAAAGAAATGAAACTAAGCCTCAGAGAGTTAAAACTATTTGTAGTTTAAAGCATGATCACAGTGGTAGGAAGCAGCCTTTTTGTACATGCATTGTGGGAAAGTCTACTAACCATTCCTAAAGTTTAGTTAATTCAGCCAAACATCAAAGACACCTTAAAGGAATTAAACAAATTTACAAGAAAAAAACAACCCCAACAAAAAGTGGGCAAAGGAAATGAACAGACACTTCTCAAAAGAAGACATTTATGCAGCAACATATGAAAAAAGGCTCATCGTCACTGGTCATTAGAGAAATGCAAATCAAAAACACATGGAGATACCATCTCATGCCAGTTAAAATGGCAATCATTAAAAAATCTGGAGACAACAGATACTGGAGAGGATGTGGAGGAATAGGAACTCTTTTACACTGTTGGTGGGAACGTAAATTAGTTCAACCATTGTGGAAGACAGTGCGGTGATTCCTCAGGGATCTAAAAACAGAAATATCATTTGACCAAGCAATCCCATTACTACATATATACCCCAAGGATTATAAATCATACAATTACAAAGACACATGCACATGTATGTTTATTGTGGCACTGTTCACAATAGCAAAGACTTGGAACCAACCCAAATGCCCATCAATGATAGACTGGACAGGGAAAATGTGGCACATATACACCATGGAATGCTATGCAGCCATAAAAAAGGATAAGTTCATGTCTTTTGCAGGGACATGGATGAAGCTGGAAACTATCATTCTCAGCTAACTGACACAGAAACAGAAAACCAAACAGTCCATGTTCTTACTCATAAGTGTGTGTTGAGCAATGAGAACACATGACCACAGGGAGGGGAACATCACACACTAAAGCTTGCCAGGGATAGGAGGCCAGGAGAAGGATAGCAGGGGATAGAGGCATAGGGGAGGGATAGCATTAGGAGAAATACCTAACGTAGATGACGGTGTGATGAATGCAGCAAACCACCATGGCATGTGATAAACCTGCATGTTCCGCACGTGTACCCCAGAAATTAAACTATAAAAAAATTGTAACATTATCATTGCTTTACAAATCAGAAAATCTTGATGCTAGTCTTTTCCTGTCACACATTATCTGTTTACTGTGATTAAATCTTTTGATGACTTTTAAATTCAACTTTGGAATTTACCAGACCAATTGTATTAGATTTTTATCACAGGGGTTTCTCGTTATTTGTGAAGGAATCTTCACAAGACAGGGAAAAATGAAAGCTTTATCTCTTTTTTACAAAAGGCAACTAAGGGGAATAACACCTCTCCCTCACCCCTGGCAGTTAAAATATATGGTCAAATAATGTTTCCTCTAAGATTTTAAATTTGAGAAATTGACACAAAGTCATAGGGCTCTACCAAGGATTATTTCAAATGGCATCTATGGCACAATTGAAAAGCTAGTGACATGGTAATCTGAAGGCAGGTTCAGCAGCATTGCACCGAATGCTGTCATGAAAGCTATAGACAGTGCTATGTTGGTATCCTAAGGTGAATATTCACGTAACAATATTGGGCTCTCCTTAGTCTCTGCCTAAAGTAGTTCACTAACCTTCTAACTCATTCCACGAGGTACCTGATAACATTTCATACAACTACTTTCTATTTAACTTATAAAAAGAAACTCTTTAAGCTGCCAAGAACCAGCTTAGTAGATCAGAAGTGATGACTGAAAGACATCAGTGTCTATACCAGAGGAACCAAATTTCAGGGAAATGATCAATTCTGCGATTGGTTATTTGGTCTACTTAGGAAGAAAGCAGTGGAAGTTCAGCTAGCTCTAAGTGAGTCATCCCTGCATGTGTCATGATGAAACAGTAAAATTATCAACTGTGGAACCCAGAAATAACACTTTAGGAGTGAAAGTGCAAACTTTCACTCCTAAAGGTGAAGAGAATAATTTTTAAAGGGCATGAGAAAAATAAGCACTGTGGTGGAAGTGGGTGAGAGGTGAGGGGTATCTATTTCTAGTGGCATCCAGGCAGCTTAGAAGAAATATACATATTCTTAAATGTACAGTACATTAAAGTGCAAAGACTTTCAATGATTGTACTAATGCACCATTATATCCTATAGGGACATTGTTAAGAAAACTGAAAACTGAATGCAAAGTTTGACCCTGCACAAGAACAACTTAAAATTGCAAGCCACTTTCAACAGATTTACTATGTAAAATAAGGCCATTCTTCAAAGTCCATTCATACTTTCCTTCACTGGCTACAGACATATACCTAGAGCAGAATTCCAGTAAGTCTTAGAGTCTTATTATACAGTAAATCTTGGAGATAATGATTTACACATCAAAATAATGCTTTATTTGTATGTAGTACAATCTGGAGATTACATATAAAAAATGACTTACATTATTTTACACCAATAAAGAAAGAACATCAATTCAGACTTACTGAAACTTATTATATGTATGCACATAATATAATGTTCAGACACTGATGGTAGAACTTGAAAGGCTGAGCAGTTTTCAGTTGTGTATTCCTTGGTAGACAGGCTAAAATCTGCCTCTATGTTAACCTGTGCTACATAAATTTGGATGTGCAAAGTCTCTTCATAAAATATATAGTAATAAACCAATTTAATACATGTTTACTAAATGCCTACTCTGTGACTCACACTTGTTATGTGCTGGCAAAACTGCAATACACAGAGCACTGATTGCTGCCCTTGTGAACTTAGATTTTTGTATATAGAGGGAAAAATATAAACAGACTCAAGTAAAACGTATTGAGCAATGATAAACTGTCACACACACACACACTCAAAAAAAACAAAAACAAAAACAAAAACAAAAACAAAAAACACTGGGTAGAGGCTTAGGGAGTTCTGGTAGAAGGATTAACTTTATCCCATTCCACCATGGAAAGAAAGGGTAATGTGGAATTCCCTAGAGCTCCCCTTCTATAATGAAATAGTAAAACACAATCAATGACACATTGAGGTAATCACAGAAATTATTATTAGCAAAAGTATTTAAAAGATGCAGAAATATGGGTTTCTACAAGCAATTATGATCAGAGCAGGAGATGGCTGGGGCATGAAGGATGGCAGGCAATGAATTCAATATAGTCTATGGTATTTACAATTATGGCTGCCATTCTAAATCCTTTCTTTTCTGGAATAAGTAAAAGTAATCTCTGACATACACTATGCCACTATTTTGGAGGGTATTTTTTTCCCTCTGCAATAACAAAGACCATCTAAACTAAACAGGTTCACTTGAGGGAAGATATAGTGTATGTTTGAATCACTGCCATAAAATGAAATAAAATCACTGCCAGACTTTGATAATATCATCATTCAGGAAACATCACTATTTAGAAAGACGTTGATCTATCATGCATTCAGGAAGGCAGAAAATGGAAGTCTAAACATTTGAATAAAGCTGATCTACCTGGAGGGGAAGAATGAGCTACTACATACATATGGAGTGGTCTTTTTGTTGTCTGCAAGTACAGTACAATGGTCTGGCTCAAGGCAGTAGAGGCTTCCAGTGGCCCACCCTGATCCCCCTTAGCCTTCAGATGCCCCCATCCCCAGCTGCTGTGAAAGTTGGCTGCTAAGAGTTCACAGGTATACCTACTCCTGAAAATTGTCCTCATTAGTTGGAAGTCCCCTTATTATTGACTATCACTCATGCAGGTGGTGATGGGCCAGGCAGAAGAGGACAGATTCCATCTGTCCCATACTATCATCCTTAAATTTATGCCTGCCCCTAGGGGTGGTCTGCAGCAGTCAGTGACTGTTAGGGAGGTACAAATGGCTAGGCCCTTTTCCTCAATTTGACACAATTCTGAGGTGCCATTCATGCTCCTGTCTGAGGCTAAACCTCATCTAAACCAACCTCTTCTCCTATCCTGTTTTCCAGACCCCCTCGAAAAATCACTCGCATGATAACCCCCATATCACACTCTACTGCAGGGAACCAGACATAAGACAGCCAAGTGGGAATATTGCCTGAAAAGGAAATGACAATTGTCAACCTTCAACTGAAAATTTATGTTGGCAGTACTTTATCTGCTGATCTATAACTGTAGGGCTAGTACGCTTTTAGATAATTCTAGAAAAAAATTTTCAAAATGGCTCATAATCAAAAACAAGTATTTTTAATTAAGCCTTTAAAATACATGTAATAATAATAATACATTAAAAAATACAATTACATATATTTTCTAATTCTGTTCTCACAACTTTCCTGGAGGGTTGTTTTATTACTTACAATTTAAAGATTAGGAAATAAAGAAATCAAGGTCCTGAAAGTCCAGGTGTCTTGCCTAAAACCGTGTATAAGGCCAATGCCAAAATTATGAGTAAATTGTAGGCTCTCAGTTTCCCAAACGAACTATTTCTCATTTTGTAACTGGCTTTCTTACAGGTTATCATTTACTTTATAAAACCTACTTAACCACAATGCAGCATGTTAAAAAAAAATATCTACTTAACCAGAACACTGTAATGTATAAGCAGACACACATGCACACATACAAACATACACAAGTACGCTACATACATAAATACATTACTAAAGCAAGTATATTTATTAACACACATATCCAGCAGGTAGGTGTCCTGAATATAGCTCATGAGGTAATAACTATATATGCATTTATATTATCATACCAATGGCACAACTATCTCACTGAATAACTGAAAATATTTTCATATAATTGAAGTTAGCAACCATCCTGAAAATATAGATCTTTCTTGAAAAGTTAATATTGCCAAAGCTTCTCTATTTGGAATGAAAACACATGTATTCCAATCCTCATGCTGATAATTTAGTAAAATTGCTGATAAATTCAAGTTTTCACAAGTGGCTATGTAGTTACCTACTGTAATAAGGAGTGACCTGATGATCATCCACTGATTTATCCTATATTCCAGAGAATTTTAAGATTAAATTCTAAATTTTAAATTAATAGACGTGAGAATGCTTCTTCTGGGAAGATGAGATTCTAAAAGGAAAAGAAGGAAATATTTTTTTAATCTACTTTTTAAACAGTAACTGTGGGGGTTTTCAATGTTCAAGAAGCTGTTTAAGAAATTTTGTTTATGATCAAAATATGTTTATTCTCTCAATTTCTGAAATAATAATTGGCTTGTCATTTTAAAGCCTTAACAAAGTTATTGTGGCAAAACGTTTTCCTGAAAAAACATGCATCTGTTTTTGACTTCCTGTGGCCCTACTACTGTTCTTGCTTCCCATAACAAAGGTATGAATGACATAGAATGTTCTGCTCTTTATCTTTTGGGGCCTATATAAAATTGGCAAACACATGAGAGAAGCAGATGCAAAGGTGATGAAGAATTCGGGCTGCACAGCATGGTTTCTCTCTAGCAGATGGAATGTGTCCCCTTCTGCCTAGCCCATCACTATCAGTTTAACAATGAGGCAACATCAAAACAGTTATTAGAGTGATTGTCAATTTCAACTCGGTTGCCCTTGACTTACAGGATGACAGGTAACAGTCATATAAAGCAAGTAGACCCTCATCATTTATTTCTAAAAGTTCAGGCTGAAGTCAGCACTTTCAATCACTTCTGCAAGTCGAACCTTTGCCTCAGCTGACTAGATGTTGAGTCTATTCTAACATAAATAAGATAGCAATCTTAGTGTTCACTTCAAAAACGTTAAGATTCAGGGTACAAGGCCAGAATAGCCATGACCATATCTGGTAAAGGAAAGCTGTTTTATTAAATTGCTTCCAGATTTCACATCACCAAAGAACCCTTGTATTAGTTAAAAATGAAAGAGAACCTAAACTTAAGGAATAGATTTTAGATGTATGCACATACTTAGAAATGCATCTAACACTACTGTGTATATTCTGTTTGTTATTAGTTCTTTATTCATTTGAGGAGGTTGAAGGCATCAATCATAAATCAAAGTAATTAGCAACTGCAATACTGTTTCCAGTGCAGTAATGTGTCCCTTACAGTGGGGATACATTCTGAGAAATGTATTGTTAGGTGAATTTGTCGTTGTGTGAACATCACAGAGTGTCCTCACATAAACCTAGATGGTACAGCCTGCTATACAAGTCGGCTATATGGTATATGGCTCCTAGGCTGTAAATCTGTACAGCACATTGCTGTATGGAATACTGTAGGCAACTGGGGCACAATAATACTTGTACATCTAAATATATCTAAACACAGAAAATGTATAGTTAAGATATGATATAAAAGATTTGAAAAATGATAAATTTGTATAGGACATTTACCATGAATGTAGCTTACAGGACTAGAAGTGACTCTGGGTGAGTCATTGAGTGAGTACTGAATGAATGCAAAGGCATTCATTACTGTCTAGTATCATAGAATTCATAAACAATTGTTTATGAACGGTACACCTAACCTACACTAAATTTACCTAAAACATTTTTATTTCTTCAATGATACATTAGCCTTAACTTCTATAACTAATGTTTATGAACTCCTTTTCTTCATAAACTTTTAAATTTTTTTCTTTTGACTCTTTTATAATTATGTATCGCTGTATTATTTTATGTAATACTTAAAGAAAAAATATTTTCTTTAATTCTTTACATATAAGCTTTATTTCTTTTCAATATTTTTATCTTCTACTTTTTAAACTTTTTTGTTAAAAATTAAGATACCAAATGGCCTAGGCCTATACCCTGTCAGGGTCATCAACATCACTGCCTTCCACCTCTACATCTTGTCTCACTGGAAGTTCGCCAGGGGCAGTAACAGGCATAGAGCCATTATCTCCTACAATAGCAGTGCCTTCTTCTGGAATATCTCCTGAAGAACCTGCCTATGGCTATTTTACACTTGACTTTTTTTTATAAGTAGAAGCAGGACACTCTAATATAACAATGCAAACATAGTACAGTAAATGTATAAACCAGTAACAGTTGTTTATTATTATCAAGTATTATGTAGTGTACGTACTCGTATGTGCCATACTTTATAAAACTGGCGGCATGGTAGGTTTATTTCTACCAGCATCACTACAAGAATGTGAGTAAGGCATTGTGCTATGATGCTGCAACAGCTACAGTGTCACTAGGTGACAGGAATTTTCAGCTCTTATTTTGAGACTCCTGACGTATTGTCTCTCTTGACTGATACATCCTTATGTGGTGCATTACTGTATATAGTACCTATTATAAAATTCACAATATAACATTATTTATTGAAGAAATACTAACATTTCCATAATCAATTAAGGATGGAGGTCAAATTTTTCCAAAGAAGTCAGACACGTCCTGGGTGTTTCATCTGAAGATACAATTTTGACCCAGGACTTCTACTGCTGGTCAGGAAGAAGACAAAAAGGGCCTCTTGAATCTGACCCAGTCATCCCTCATAATGCTTCTGCTGTTCTGTCCTCCTCACCTAAAATGCAATTAACTCTGGATGGGGGCTGTGACAATGGGAACTGGTCAAGAGTTTAGCTCATGAGATGTACAGAGGCCCTTTGCCTGGGAGTACAAAGAAGAGTCAGATGACCAGACCCCTGAGATTATGGAAAACCTCCTCTAAGCTCAGTACAAAATCTGTGTGTCAACCTTTTTACTCTTTTTGACTAACCTGGCAAAATGGGACACAACTGACCCCCAGCAATCTCTCTGTACTTAACATTGCCCCAATATCTGCCACCAAGACCACAAGAATTAACGATTTCTCAGCAAACATTTGGGCACTCAGGAATTTCTTTTCATATTTCCATCCTGTCATTACTTCCCATAAAGTCAGCCTGAAACTGAGAGGGAAGAGAGAAAACTCATCTATGTCTGGAATGTCTGTTGTATACCATTGTCTCACTTTATTTTCATTCTAAATTTCCAACATGGGATGGGTCATTATTTTTAGATGGAATCAAAGGAAAGTCTGTGAAGTTAGCTCATAACTCAATTTAGAAAAGTAGTTTAAAATTAGAAATAGCTTTTAGCAGCTAAAAAAATGTTCAAAATATTTCCATATCTCAAAATTAAAACAATTCACTTTAAGAATAATTTAATGGAAATATTTCATTTAAATATCTTGTGACTAAGTTTTCTTCTGTTTTATATTAATGATTTATTAATATTAATTTTGTCCACTAATTACTTTAAAACATAACATTTACATATGTATTATAAATAGAGTTTTATGGTTACATATTTTGAATTTAAAATTTCTTTTTCAATTTCATTGATTATAGTAAAAAGTGAATAATATTTTGAGTGAAATAATAAGCTATAAAGGTATTTGAGAAATATAGAAAGTGAATGCAAAAATGTCCTTGTGCAACTACATAACAAACTATACTTAAAAAAAAAAAGTCTAGGATGGTGTGGTGGGAGGTTAAGATGGAAGACAGTAGAGATGGTGCTGAAATTAAAACATAAACCTATTACTTCCAAGCAATGTGACACTGGAGAAATCAACTGATCTTTTTAAGCTTGGGCATTTTCATCTGTAAATGAAGATAATAGAACCCATTTTTACAGGATTCTTGAAAGATTAAAGCAAGAAACAGTATTTGAAAAGCTTAGCAGAAGTCCGGAGAGCATTAAGAATATACAATAACATGTAGCAATTTTTATTAAATTCTGTTAGTGTATGAGGAACCAGAAATTGAATTTAGGAAGAAAGAAAATAACATTTATCAAGGGCCTACTTACACAGATGCCTCATACACTATTTAATCCCCACAACTCTATGAAATAGAAATAATTACTAACTCTTTTTAATAAAGGAGAAAACCAAGTTCAGATAGATAAAAACATCATTTACTGAGTGTGCTTGACTTGAAAATTCATTCTTTTTTGACAATTACTCCATCCCACCTGCTCCCATACACCATCTATCTTTGTGCACAGTTCTTAGAGAGAGTGAAACTGCAGGTGTGTTTACTTGTCCATTGCGGAGGACAAGTGATAGTAGTATGGGTGAATTCGTTAGGGCTTTCTGTTTTCTGTTAACTGGATAGAGGGCTTTCTGAAATAGAAAACAGAAAGCCCTCTATCCAGTTAATTTTAGGAGAAAGGTAATTCTAAAACCTACTTCTCAATATGGAAGAAAAAAAGATACAGATCCTCTTCAAGACATTCTAACCAGAGGGCAGGTACATGGCCTTAGCTCTGACAATTTTAGGATTTTGTATCTTTAAAGTTGGTAATTATGTCAGATGCAGTAATAATGACCGCAGACAGACCAAGCTCATTAGCTAATAATGATCATGCTTCCCCTTGCTAATTTTTGTCCTTTCAGTGTTCTCCTGCCTCCCTGCCTCCTGTTGATTCTGTGTTCACCGTCTCATAACCGCCCTTTCTCTTAGCCAGCTTCTTTCTCCTGCTTGCAATCAAGAGTCCTAACTAGTTCTCTCATACTACTATCAATCGTCTATTTCTCTTTCTATTCCTAGAGTATCAGTACAGAATAGTGTTAAAGACCACAGCATTTGGAACCAAATTCCAAGGGTTCAAATCCCACATTCACTGATGACTAATTTCCTTATTGGTATTGATATCCTAGGGGTGTTACAAAAATTAAGGCAATTATTATTAGTAAGGTTTTTAAAACTACATCTAGCACATAATATGCTTTATATATAAAATTGCTATAATTTATATATGTTCTTGTTGTGAAGAACTTTAAACATAAAAATTGTCAACTCAAAGAATCTCTTTTATTATTCATTCTTCTGTCTCCCATTTGCTTCTTCCAGAATTTCAGACACTTCCCAGATAGAGAAAGAACAACGGAAGGCTAAGCACCCGTCTTCCTGAGTGATTTCTAGAAGGGTAGTGCACCAATCTCACAAATGTGGAATTGCTTTTTGGCAGTGACTCGGTCTTACTTGACAATTACATAGTTGAAATAGCATGAATTTGGTACCTCCCCCCACAGCATTAGAGCAACATGCACTTTGTACTGCTTATTTGGACATAATCGTAGTAAGCCTTGCTTTCATGAACAAACCTGCCTGATGTCTGTAATTCTTGCTTTGTAGGGCTTCCAGCACATCATCTCCATCATAGGCAGACTGTTCAGTACAGGAACATTCAGTGGATTCCACAGCTGTGCACAAATTAAGTTTGTACCCTGCTCTATGCACTGGCTGTCAAGAAAAAGAACAGTCTGACTTTTCCATGACCTTGTTTGGCTTTAAAGTTCCCAGACAGAGGGTTACTCAGTACTGTATTTGTGACTTCAGCCTTGAGCCAGATATGTTGTGCCTGTGGGGAGGGCACTGTTGTGTTTTGGGTCACCAGGCCAGCTGTGGCATTGACTCCAGGACCTTCAGAGCATGAATCCTGTTTTCTTCCTTTTTCATTCTCTGATAGCTCAGCTCCTACTACCACATGCTCATTGTAAACAGTGATTTCCTTTCCTTTTATTTGTCTACTTGCCCATATGTATAGCCTTGATTGGTTTTCTTTTAGATCAGATTTTCCCTTCTCTACTATGTTGCTGTTTTATTATTTATTGCCAGGGGTGTTCCGTCCAGATGTGCTTTGCAGATTAAAATACATCACATATATAATATTAAGAAAAATAGTATGTTCTAGTCATTCTTTTCAAATAATCATGATGTTTGTTTGGTTATAAGGATCTTCACTGAAACTTCCAAAACACATCTCTGGAGTGCTTAAGCTAGATTTTAAATGACAATGAACAGACAGAGAAGCAAAACAGATGAAACGGAGATGCATTTCTTGTATCAGACAAGCAGAGCTGAATCATCAGTTAAAGCACCCAGCAAAGTACACAGCACACAAAAGCATTTCAGTAAACATTTGCTGAAAAAAGCAGTGACAAAGGCTGTGGCTTCTTCTCCGAAACACATTAAAGGGTAGTAGTGTCTAAGGCATTCTAGTATTTATTGTACTAAATTATATATTTTAAATATCATATGATAATTGCTAGTAATAATAGATACAAAACAAGATACTAAACGCATAAAAATAACCATTGAATTTGAACAAAGCAAATAGTAGATGTTTCCAATATTTATGAACAAAAGTCTCTGTCTTTATGCCAGAACAACATGGAAAAAGAAAGGGAAAATTGCAAAGTGAAGTATCATTTGGCTACAAGGAAGTCATTTATCATTTTAGTTGAGAATTTAGACTGTCAAGCTCAATGGATGAAATGGGCAATTGATATGACTCCTATCTCTGATGCATAGCATTAATATGTAATGCCTAATTAGGTATTCTCAATGAAATTATTTCCATAAAGTGTGTGTATTTGATAACGCACAGTAGAATTTGTGAAGCCTCTCTGGATTATTTCGGATTACCTATGGACTTCTTGCTGCAAGCCACATTCCCAAGAATCATGAAACGCTGACTGCTTTAGCAAAATGAACTTTGCCCCATGAAAGATGGTGTTATGTATGCTATAAATCTTACAGAGATACTGCATTTGAGAACATTTCAGGAGATAACAAAGAAAGTATGCCTTGGGATGCCACCTTTATTCCTTTTCAAGTAGTGACCTTTATAGTGCATTTTAAGCATGACCACTGCCTTTTGATGCTGCTTGGTGTTGCATATAGATACCTTTCCTTGCACCGTATTCTGAACAGGGAGATTGTAAGGAATATTCAGTGTCAGCTCATAAACATGGACCATATGGTGTAAATCTTGGTGGAATAAATTAATAGTGGTCATGGTCACTTTCATTTGTGAAGAGGCTTTTATACAGATTTGTAAGTCTGCTGAGTATAAATTCAAGAGTCATATTAAGAATGGTTTATCTTTGAATAACTGGTTGTATAGTTTAAATGGTGTCCTTTTCAAATATGGATTTTTGCACTCAAACTCCAAATTACTCTTATACCTAAGTGGGAGACACAGAAAAAACTGCGAAGAACGTAACAGAAAAACCTATGTAATATATTCTTATTAACTATATAACATGAATTCAATTTTGTTTCTTAAAGCCATTCATTTAAGGCCTGAGTACATTCAGGATAAAAAGTTCCACTTACGAACCTAATGAATTTTAGTGGCTGTATATCCTTGTAAGTAAAATCTCAATAAAAGCTAGCACGAACTTTGCTATTCTTTGGTACAGATCATTAATATCTAGTGACAATAAAGTCAAAATTGAAGTCTTAGGCATTATTATAAGTCAAATTCCAAAGCAAATTATTTATTTGATAACATATGGTCCGACTTAAAATTCAACTGTCACTGAGGATTTCAGGGTAAAATTGTCATTCAGAGTATGCAAATTACATGTAAGTTAAATGATTTCACATCTGTATCCTGTTTCAAAACATATCGTATTGAATCAAATATTATGGATGCTTTGCTATTAATCAAAGATAGTATGGGATTTGTAAAATGAAATTATAATACTGAGTCATTATGATTATATTCTGTATATTTTGAAGGGCCAGGTAAATTAGCATGACCATATAAATGTGACATTTTATTGTATAGAGAATAAAGCATGAAAGTAGGATGATGAATTTTAAAAAGTCAGAATATCTGAATTCAGATCCAGATCATTGTGAGCATTTACTTTGGCATTTACTTTGAGATCCTGATCTATATTTCTAAAATAGATAATATAATATTTCCTACCAGAAAGTGTTGTTAGAATTAAATAAGGAAGCATTATCTTTCTTACAATGAAGTGCAAGTGATTAAGTTTCTATAAAGATATTGGTATCTTTCATTAGTAAAAATGTTAAGTGTCTTTTTTTTTTTTTTTACCCTTTATAGTACCCAAATAAGTTTACCTAAATAAATTCTAGAATTCCCTAGGATTAAACAAAATCTTATTTTATAAAAAGAGCAACTAATCTGGTAATTTCCAACTAAATAAAATTCTAAAGCATTATCTTTCTTACAATGAAGTGCAAGTGATTAAGTTTCTATAAAGATATTGGTATCTTTCATTAGTAAAAATGTTAAAAGTTTTTTTTTTTTTTTTTACCCTTTATAGTACCCAAATAAGTTTACCTAAATAAATTCTAGAATTCCCTAGGATTAAACAAAATCTTATTTTATAAAAAGAGCAACTAATCTGGTAATTTCCAGCTAAATAAAATTCTAAGGTAATCTTTACTTTCAGTTGTAAAATATTTTTCTATATACAGGTCTATAACTCAGGCAAATATAGTCTCTGCCAAGTTGAACTCAAAATATTAAAAAGTCATTGCAAAAAAGAACACAGAGTAAAGGCAATTTGGATGGGATTGCAAGTAAAATCAAAAAAGTCCATGCAAATGTAGATCCTGGAGGTAATGGTATAAATCATACTTAATCATTTTAATCTATCTTTATTGACTCATTGGTCTGTGTTTAATCTGTACTACATTTCTGGCAGAAAGTCCATGCTTTTTTCAGACCACATAATTATTCTAATATGTTTAAGTATAAAGAGTTATTTCTTTGTGCTATTAGCTTTGTCCCTAAACTAAATAATGAAGAAAATGCTCATGCATCCATGTCTCAATAACAAAATCCAAAATAAAATAGTCTCATTCACTGTCGTAGGAATACAATGTGAGTCTCGTCAATCAAAAGAGACTTAGTAGAATCCTCTCCAAGAAAACCATTTTGTACCAAGGCAAAACTGGAGGATCATAAGTCTTTTACGTATGCTTCAGGAAACAGGAAGGAGCAACCAAACCAATCTAAGTGGAGCTTCATCAAGTCTATTTCCATTAAATCAACACATCTTTCAGATAATATGGGGAAGCATAAAACAAAGTCCTTATTCTCAAAGAGTAATAATCTAGTTGGATAATGAGCATAGTTAGGAAACATCAAGCTAAATTTATTAGATTGAAAAAATAAAATGGGAAAAATGATACTGCAATTCAGTGTTTAATCATACCATGAAGTCATTCACGAGTTCAAAAAAAATTTTTAAGCCTACACTGTGACAGGCAATTAATACAATAAAAAGGCCAGCCAAGTGAGAGTATTTATCTATAGAAACAGGTATTTTATGTAGAGACTAGAAGTAAATTATCTGCTATATTGAGATATAAGAATTATATGTGCATAGGATATGTGAACTTAAAAAAAAAGTGGAAGAAAATGGGAAGTGTTCAGTGGATAAATTCAGTTGAAAAATGGAAAAGAGATGGAAAGATAAAGGCAATACTAGCTTCAGTATATTTAATCACTATCTTAATAACAAATGTTTATTGAGTACTCACTATGCCCCAGGCATTATTCTGAGCAGGTTCAGATGAATTTATTAAATCCACATGTAATCTGCATTAACCCCAATTTAACCATTGAGAAAATTAACATATAAACATTTGAATAACTTCCTTAACTCAAAGAGCTCATAAGTAGTAAAATTGAGATTTAAATTCAGCAAATTCACCACCAGGGCTCAGAGTCACTTCCACCAGGTAGAGTGATTTCCTCTCATGTAAACACTAGGTTTAATAAAGTTTCTTATTTTATCAGACTGAATGTATGTATTTATTTATTTTTTGAGATGCAATCTCACCCTGTTGCTCAGGCTGGAGTGCAATGGTGCTATGTTGGCTCACTGCAACCTCTGCCTCCCAGGTTCAAGTGATTCTCATGTCTCAGCATCCCAAGCAGCTAGGACTATAGGTGCCCACCACCACACCTGGCTAATTTTTTCTATCTTCAATAGAGTTGGGGTTTCACTATGTTGGCCAGAATGATCTCAATCTTCTGACCTCGTGATCCACCCATCTCACCCTCCCAAAATGCTGGGATTACAGGCGTGAGCCACTACAATGTACTTTTAAACTATGAGTGGAAAATACTGGCCTCAATGTACTTTTTAAGCTATAAGTGGAAAATACTGCTTCATTTATTTTTGTTTAGTACCATTTTTTGATTAATTCATAGACTCTTCCATGCTCTCACAATGGTGACAACAGCCCACATCACAAATTAGTTGTAAAATGTGCTGCTAACCTTGTATTATTTCAGATCATCTGTATTTATAAAAAATTGTTATAGTAAAACTGGAAGAAGTTGAGAGAAGGATGCTGCTGCCAGATTACATAGAGAAAGGGAGGCGGTAAAAGCCTCATGAAAAAAATAAGGCAGAAATATTCGAAATCTGAAATTACCAGAGCATAATTAGTGCTAGAATAGGTAGAAACATAACAGTAACCACTATACCTATTTTTACTTTTCAGTCAATGATTATGATCTATGCTAATCTATGCAAACTATCAGACATTTACACACATATGCATCTACAGAATTGTGAATTGAATAAAAAGGCTTTTCCACCCATCACTTTTTCTTCTACAGTCACCTCATCGTATCGTGAGAAAAACCATAGGCATCTTAGAGTTGATGCTATTTCAGTGATAATACCCTGAAAGAAGCCATTTTCTCAGGGAAATAAGTCCAAGCCAACAGAAATGTATAGCATATAATCAGAGGGCGGGAAGGCTTAGAGTTTAGGTATTCTGTCAATATTTCAGACATTCCTGGTTAAGGGTTTTGTGTCTCTTTTAAGTCACACTGTTGCAGATATTTCCAAGGGATTGATGATGCCATTTACAGACTTTACAGAAAGTGTTAGAATAAACACCATTAGGTGTAATAGATCGCCTTTCCTTGTCACTAAACATCACCTTCAAAAACACTTTTTCTGTTGTCTTTAAAGGCTTTTTCTTTGCCCTCTGTTTGGTCACTAATTAAGAGCCTTAATAGTAGACAAACAGAAAGATTTGTGGGAGTTTTCATCTTTTTTAATAACAACATATGTTTCTTCAATGTCATATTGTTTATTAGAATGTGAAGTTCATGTTGAAAGAAAGTTTACAATTAACTATGACCCACCTGCAATTTACTTAGAAACCACGTTTCACCTATGTTTTCAGAGTCATGCGAAGTGGTTAATGGTGAAATGCATGGATAACCAATGTGGCAGTTCTTTGATATTCTTAGATGATTTGAAATATATGTGGGGAGAATGAATCAAAGTTTATAATAACATTTACACAATGTTTTATAGAGGGATTAAAATATAGCAGGTATACTGTAAAATGTTTTTGCTATAAGTATATGTGTTAAACTGGACAACACAGAATGAGAGGTTTAGGTTTTCTGAACTGACAATCAGTAAACAAAGACTAGGGGAGTTTGAATTCCGTTATGTCAGCATGAGAAAGTCCATAAATCCATTCAGTTTCAGTGGACTTAATCTTCGTGCTTTCTGGCTCTGAAGAACCCAGGTAATCCAGACAAGGAGGATTCCACAGCACAGTGCAATAGCTTTACCAAGAAACAGTCAGACTACTTCCTTAAATGGGTCCCTGATCCCACACCTCCTGACTGGGTGAGACATCCCAAAAGGGGTTTCCAGAAACCTCATACAGGAGAGTTCCAGCTGGCATTAGGTAGATGCCTCTCTGGGATGAAACTTCTAGATGAAGGAGCAGGCAGCAATCTTTGCTGTTCTGCAGCCTCCACTTGTGATACCCACATGAACAGGGTCTGGAGTGGACCCTCAGCAAACTGCAGCAGACCTGCAGAAAACGGGCCTGACTGTTAGAAGAAAAACAAACAGAAAGCAAAAACAACATCAACAATAAAGACCCTACAAAAACCCCATCAAAAATCAACAGCCTCAAACATCAAAGGTAGATAATTCCACAAACAAGAGGAAATACCAACACAAAAACACTAAAAATTCCAAAAGCCAGAAAGCATTTTCTCCAAATGATTGCAACACTTCCCCAGCAAGGGCACAGAATGGGACTGCAATTGAGATAGATGAAATGGCAGAGCTAGGCTTCATAACGTGGGTAATAACAGACTTCGCTGAGCTAAAGGATTATGTTCCAACCCAATGCAAAAAAGCTAAGAACCATGATAAAAGATTACAGGAGCTTTTAACTAGAATAACCAGTTGTGAGAAGAACATAAACGACCCAATGGAGCTGAAAAACAGCATGAGAACTTTACGAAGCAAACACAAGCATCAATAGCCATATCAAACAAGCAGACGAGAAAATATCAGAGCTTAAAGGCTATCTTGCTGAAATAAGACAGGAAGACGAGATTAGAGAAAAAAGAATAAAAAGGAATGAACAAAACCTCCAAGAACTATGGGAGTATGTAAAAAGACTGGATCTATGACTGATTAGAGTACCTGAAAGAGATAGGGAGAATGGAACCAAGTTGCAAAATACACTTCAGAATATCATCCAGGAGAACTTCTCCAACCTAGCAAGAAAGGCCAACATTCAAATTCAAGAAATCCAGAGAATCCCAATAAGATACTCCATGAGAAGATCTACCCTAAGACACATAATTTTCAGATTCCAATGTTGAACGAAAAAATGTTAAGTCAGACAGTAAGGCCAGGTCACCTACAAAGGAAAGCCCATCAGACTAACAGCAGACTTCTCAAGAGAGACCCTACAAGCCAGGAGAGATTGGCAGCTATTACTCAACATTCTAAAAAAAAAAAAGAATTTCCAACCCAAAATTTCCTTTCTTGTCAAACTAAGCTTCATAAACAAAATGGAAACAAGATCCTTTTCAGACAAGCAAATGGTGAGGGCTTTCATCACCATTAGGCCTGACTTGCAAGTGCTCCTGAAGGAAGCACTAAACATAGAAAGGAAAAAAACATTTCCAGCCACTACAAAAACACACTGAAGTGCACAAACTAATGACACTATGAAGCAACTCTATTAAGAAGTCTGAAAATTTAACCAGCCAGCATCAGGATGACAAGATCAAATTAACACATAACAATATTAACACTAAATGTAAATAGGGAAAGGGTCCCAATCAAAAGACAGAATGGCAAGCTCGATAAAAAGACAAGACGGGCTGGGCAGGGTGGCTCATGCCTGTAATACCTGCACTTTGGGAGGCCAAGGCAGGTGGATCACGAGGTCAGGAGTTTGAGACCAGCCTGGCCAATGTGGTGAAACCTCGTCTCTACTAAAAATACAAAAATTAGCCAGGCTTGGTTGCACATGCCTATAGTCCCAGGTACTTGGGAGGCTGAGGCAGGAGAATCTCTTGAATACAGGAGGCAGAGGCTGCAGTGAGCCAAGATGGCACCACTGCACTCCAGCCTTGGCAACAGAGGAAGAATCTGTCTAAAAAAAAAAAAAAAAAAAAAAAGAAAAAGATAGCAGCAATGTCAAATAATGCTTCCTTCCCCATCTATCCCCACCACACATCTCTCCATCCATGGCACCTCTTCAACAGGCGACTGTAACACCAAAAAAAAAAAAAAAAAAAAAAAAAAAAAAAAAAAAAAAAAAAAAAAAAAAAGACATGATCCATTCCTGTGCTGTATTCAAGAGAGATATCTCACATGCAAAGACACACATAGGCTCAAAATAAAGGGATGGGGGAAACTTTACCAAGATAATGGAAAGCAAAAGTGCAGGGGCTGAAATCCTAGTTTCTGACAAAATAGACTTTAAGCCAACAAAAATCAAAAGGACAAAGAAGGGCATTACTTAATGGTAAAGGTATCAATTCAACGAGAAGAGCTCACTATCCTACGTATACATATCTACCCAATCCAGGAGCACCAAGATTCATAAAACAAGTTCTTAAAGACTTACAAAGAGACTTAGACTCCCACACAATAACAGTGGGAGACTTTAAAATCCCACTGTCGGTATTAGACAGATCACCAAGGCAAAAAATTAACAAAGATATTCATGACTTGAACTCAGCTCTGGACAAAGTTGACTTGACAGATATCTGCAGGACTCTCCACCCCAACAGGGAGAATATACATTTTTCTTGGTGCCACATGGCGCTTACTGTAAAATTGGTCACATAATTGGAAGTAAAACGTTCCTTAGTAAATGCAAAAGAACTGAAATCATAACAGTCTTTTCAGACCACAGCAGAATCAAATTAGAACTCAAGATTAAAAACCCACTCAAAATCACATGACTACATGGAAATTGAACAATCTGCTCCTGAACGACTTCTGGGTAAATAATGAAATTGAGGCAGAAATCAAGAAGTTCTTTGAAACCAATGAGAACAATGAGACAACATACCAGGATCTGTGGGAAGCAACTAAAGCAGTGTTAAAAGGGAACTTTATAGCACTAAACGCTAGCATCAAAAAGCTAGAAAGATCTCAAATAAACATCCTAACATCACAACCAGAAAAACTAGAGAGCCAAGAACAAATAACCCCATAGCTAGCAGAAGACAAGAAATAACCAAGCACAGAATGGAATTGAAGGAGAGAGAGACACAAAAATCCCTTCTAAAAATCTACAAAACCAGGAGCTAGATTCCTGGAAAAAAAAAAATCTATAAAATAGACAGCTATCTATTGTCTTAGCTTCTTTGTGTTGCTATAACAAATAACTACATTCTTAAGAATTTGTAAAGAATAGACATTTATTTCTCACAGTTCTAGATGCTGTGAAATTCAAGATCAAGATGCTAGCTGCTTTGGTATCTGGTGAATGCCCTGTCTCTGCTTCCAACATGATACCTTGTTGCTACATCCTCCAGAGGGAAAAAATGCTGTGTCCTCACAAGGTGACAAGGCAAATTAGGGCTTAAGCTATTCTTCAATTACAGTAGGCATGCTGCTTTTAATTTTTTTTTCAAATTTCAGCTTATTCTATGCTTTTCTAAATCATACTTCTTTTCTCTTCCCTTCACTTAATTATTCTATCAGCCTTATATCTTATACCTCCTCTGTGTTATTTAAACTATTATCTAAAAATCTGCAACATTCACAACATACTTTCAGAAAAAAAAATATAAAGCTGTCTGGTAAAGTCCCATCTCCTTTGTTAAAAAAAAAAAAAAATCACCCAGAATGTAAATTTGATAGTGTTATTCTTTTATGCTGTTTGTCTTAATCTTCTAGGACACTGAAAAGTATCATTCGATAAATTTTGCCAAAAGCTAAAAACTCATTTTGCTCTCAATCTTTGAGATTATAAAATTTCAATCAGGTTTTTGTGGTCTTTACCACATTAATAATCAATTTCATAATGGAAAGCTTTATTTTGTACTTTCTCTGGGGGAAAAACACTCAATTATTTTTATAAAAGAATTCATTCTGCCTTGGGGGAAAAACTAAAGGACTTGAATGGCTACATGCCACTCTTTGACAACACACTAGGGACTAGAGAAGAATGAATTCATTTCCCCAAAATCTTTTCTTTAATAATTGTAATATTTCCTATATATATCTTTCTGTCCAATTATTTGAAATCATGACACTTTTAAATTTCATTGTCCCCAAAAACAGAAACTCATCAAAATGTCCTCTTAATATTTACTATATTATTTTTAAAGATGTAATATTTAGGCTCTATTTTCTGATGAGATGATAATGACAATGTATGATGATATTTTAATTAACAATTTCTATGCTATTCTTTTCATTTTTATTTTAGGGAATATAACAAACCATTCCTATCAAAACATTCATTTTTGATAAATATAAACCACAACATGCTAAAGACATTGGAATATCACATTAAAAGCTATTTAATATCAAATAATATTAAATGCTCAATTTCTTTAAAAAACCTTTAGAAATATATAAATTATTAATAATACCATGAAATGTCTACAAAACTCAAAATTAACTTAGCACCTCAAAATTCTGAAATATACCTAAAAATGTTTTTTCCAGTGTTTTCTTTTGAAACTACTCATCAAACCACTTGTAGACCATACAAGTGAGAAACACTATACAGTGATATTACATTAAGCCATTCTTGCATTGCTCTAAAGAAATACCTGACACTGAGTAATTTATAAGAAAAGAAATTTAATTGGTTGCTGTTTCTGCAGGCTGTACAGGAAGCACAGTGACATGTGCTTCTAGGGAGGCCTCAAGGCACTTCTGATAAGACAAAGCACAAGGCGAGCAGGTGCCTCACATGGCTAGCACAGAAGCAATAGCAAGAGTAGGAGTGGGGATGCTACAAACTTTTAAACAACCACGTCTCTTATGAACTCAGACCAAGAGCTCACTTATCACCAAGGAGATGACCCAAGCCATTCATGAGGGATCCACCCTCATGATCCAAACATCTTCCACCAGGCTGCACCTCCAACACGGGGGATTACATCTCATTATGAGATTTAGGCAGGGACAAATATTCAGACTGCATCAGATATAGAGAAAAGAATCAACTTGTATATACACAAGGATCAAACACTAGAAAAAGTAGATAGAATCAAAACCCTGTCTATATATCAGGTAACTGGGCAGTGACAACTGGATCAGCACACGCACACACAGATGGGAAACATCAGCCTGAGACTCAGGATCCTTGGCAATTTGAAGACAGACATTCCCCAAAGGGAATAAGAAAATACAATAGGGCAAATAAGAGATATTATTATTTGTTCCAAATACCTTCTGTCAGTAATTCTTTTGAGGATCTGGGCTGCGTTAATAAAATTTTGCCCGTGTAAAAGATTTGGCCTTCTGTGCTGGGCCTCTTATAAAATTTATTTTGGGAGTTCTGTGGACTGGATAAGATTTTTAAAAAGTGAGTGGCCTTTTATCAAGGTTATTTGTGGTGGGTTATAATCTATACTGGAACCTGCTATTTTATTGGCTGTATATGTCCCCGGTCACACATTTCACAAAAATAACAGTTAAGGGCTTTTAAAGGCAGTGACTCTGACGTGAACGTTAACTCAGTTTCCACCATGAAAAGATCTGTAGAGGAATATTAACAAGTGACATTGTTCTGATGAACGTATTTAATTGAAATTATTAAAGTGCAGTTACACTAATGTCTGTTCAGCTCTTCCAGAAATATATTATGACCGATAAAATGTCCTTCATTACAGAGTATAGAGTCCATGTAAGATATTATTGATCTCAGATTTGATAAGCTTTGTTCTAGATTTCAAATAATTTAGGATGAGGAATAACAACTGAATAAATATAATGTGATTTCCTTAGTCTAACATCTAGCATCATGTATAAATGTGAGTGAATGTTTGCATGTATGCATGCCTGTGAGAATTTTGAAGATTAAATATTTTATGTAATTTGCTGTAACATGATTTGATTATACAGCAACTAGTTACACAAGTCATTTGACGCCCTTGAAAATGTGCTGAATGTATGCCATTCTGCTTGTAATTTTGTGTAGACTAATCATTGTCTTTAAGTTACATTAATGCTCTAAGCTGGATACCTTTAGTGAACTTGCTAAGTGATAAAATTCTAAAGGTACTCAAGGAGAGTAATGCACATTTGCACTTATTTATGAGAAAACTGATTTTCACTAAAGGAAATATTACTCAAAATGAATGACAAAACATTGTAATAGGAATCTCAACAATACCGTAATTTATGATTATCATTATGCTCCCTGGCTGACAATATAACTTAGATACAGTTTATAATTTCTCTTTCTTAAAAGTTCTGTTAGAAGGACAGAAAGATGTGTCATATGTAAGAGGCACACAATCAAGTTACCAGAGGTAGTTAGGGTTGAGCAAAGAAACTGAAGAAACCATATCAGCAAACACTTAGCTAGGTCTTAAACAGAAAAGATGAATCTATAGGAGAAACAACATTTTACGTATCTCCTTAAGGCGTTTTGGCTGGGTCTTAAATTGACATGAGAAAGATGAACAGGAGAAAAGCATACAAATTAATTAAAGTAAATTTTATATGACATGGGTGTGTTCCTCAAATAAATGAAGATCCAAAGATGCAGTTAGAGTTGAAAACTTATCTGCTGAATTGTACAAATGGCAGTAAATTACGAAAACGTGACAAGGCAAAAGGGCTTCGGCCAGGACCGTTCATTGGGTATTGAGTTTGCTAGGAAGGTAAGGCTTAGTTTAAAAAGGTTTGTACAGATTTCCCTCAGCCCCAAATTCCTGTCCTGGAAGATGAGAATAATGCTTTCCTTCTGGTAGAAAGAAGACATCTTTCATATGCAAAGTTCATCTCCTGCTTTTAGGAAATAGCTCAAAAGCCATAGAGATCCTGTACTTGCTGGTTTTCAGTACCATTAACTTGAAATAGTCAATATGCCAGAGCGGCATATGGTGAGGTGGTAATTCCTTCACCTTTTAATACGCAATAGAAAGAAAAAGGGAGCCCACGGAAGTGCCATCCTGTTACTTCTAATGAAATATATCTACTTTCTTTTATTCCAGCGATTTTCATTCTCAAGACTCCACTATTCAATCTATTTTAATTTTCTTTTTAATGTTGGATACCTTCTACAGTGCTGACCATTCTTTTTAAGTGGTCTTTATATCTTTGCCTCTTAATTGTAACTCCTAACTCAAGTGAGAAATTTAGCAGCACAGTCAATCACCATTCAGTGCAAAACTTAGTATAGAACCGATGTACAGTATTCACATTTGGAGTCATCTCAAAGCTTAGAAACTTACATTTCTTTTCTAACCTCTAAATGGATGCCTTTGGTTCAAGTGATCCATAGGTCAATAAGCTGTGTCCAGTGAAGCATGATCCAAAATGAGAAAAACTTTTCTTAGATGTCAACACCTGCGGCTACTTTCTTCAAAAGGAAATTAAGAGTGCAGTAGTCACTTAAGATTCCCTTCAATCTTTTTTTTTCTACACAAACAACACTTACCTATAACTGTTCCTCTCGATACTCACGCTCTTTCTTGTTTATTCATACAATACAATATATTGAGCTGTGTCTATTTGCCAAGGGCTGAGCTGATTGTCAGGGCTATAGCGCTAAAGAGTAATGATCTATTCCTTATCCTCATTAAGCTTCCATTTTAGCTGGAAGAATTGATAAATATATAAATAATAATATAGAAGACTACGGGCTTACAATTACCCTACACTTTATAAATAAGATATACATAATGTTACGTTGGTGTACAAAAGAATGATTACAGGGCATGTGAAACAAAATTTTTCTGTGGAAGACATTTTTAAGATGAGTTCTGAAGGGTAGGAATTAGGTAGTAACATTTTTTAATGGAACCAGTTAGGAGCAAAGGCCCTATACAAGAAAAAACAACTGATATACCAAAGACATGAGAAATAAAAGAAAGATAATGAAGAGAGAGTTACATTGTGCATAAAATCTATGTTCGTGTCCTTCGAACAACATTAGCATACAAGATGCTGAGATAAAAGATGCTGGTTAGTGAGAAGCCAGAATGCTCAGAGCCATTTAGACCATGTTCATATTAATATTGGATTTCTTTGAAACCACCAGTAGGCCTTGGTAGAACTTCAAACAGGGAGGAGGCTCAACCACACGTACACATTTGAGAAATCACAATGAGAAAATTCAGGATTCATACATTATTATTACTTATCCACAGTTTGCATTCAAATTGTTGTAGTATTTTTTCAGAGATTTTATTTTTCAGATCATTATCCAGTGCAAGAGCAGACATTGCTCTTACTAGTCATATCTTCACAGTATCTTTTAATCTGAAAGAATTCCTCAGCATTTTCTTTTTTCTCACTGATGTTTTTGAAAAGCACTGGCCAGTTATTTTTTAGAATGTCCTTCAATTTGGGTTTGCTCAATGTTTTCTCATGCTCAGATTTATGCAACCAATTTTTAACAAAATTGATGTTTCCTTCTTGGTGTTCTATGGCAGGAGACAGATGGTGGTGCATTCTCTGGATATTGGATGATGATGACTGATTATTTGGTTAAATAAACTATGAGAAGAGTAAAAAAATGTCAATAAATAAAATTTTAAAACAATATATTCTTGTATATTTATATACATACTTATCCTTTAAAACCTTTATGTAGATCTGTCTTTTCATTCTAAGGAAACTTGTAATACTTTCCTTGTAGTGCATATCTGCTGGTGACTAATTCCCTTAGCTTAGATCAGTTGAAATTAACTTTTACTTGCCCATGTTTATGAAACACACTCGCACTGGATACAAAATTTTAGGGTAACAGGTTTTTAGAATTTTTTTTTTTTGGCACTTTAAAGATGCTCTTGTATCATGCTCTGGCCTCCATGGTAACTGATGAGTCAGCTCTCAGCGTGTCATTATTTATCTGTATGTACATTGCTTCTCTGGTTGCTTTCTAGATATTTCTCTTTATTTTTAACTGTAATATGCATGTTGTTTCTTATCCTGCATTTTTTTATTCATCTTGCTTGAGATTTGCTAAAATTCTTGAACTTTTAAGTGTGTGGGGGGAGGAAGGCTAAGTGTGTAAATCAAACTTGAGAAAACTTCCCCTATTGTTTCTTCAAGTATTTGTTTCTGACCTAATTTTTTCTTTTTACTTCAATTACAGCTATGAGTAAGTATAACTACATCCAATTGCTGGGATTATTTTCTTCCCAATTACTGAGACTTTATTCCTTCAATAAATGTATCTGCATTTCAGATTGGTAATTTTTAATGAACTTTCTTCAGGTTACCTGGACCTTTCTTCTGCCATTTCCGATTTTCTGTGAAGCCTGGCTAGCAATCTTTTAAATTTTAGATATTGTACTTTTTAAATCTAAAACTTTATCATTATGTTTTCAAAATATGAGCTATCTAAGCTTTGTTTCTATTGAATAATTTTCTTTTGATGAGGGGCTACTTTTCCGGTTACTGCAAATAATTGTTATTTTATTATTTTATTCTGGACAATGCTGTAATACATGTTAGGAGCTCTGGAATCGCTTATCTTCTCTGAAGAGTGTTGTTTTTGCTGTTGCCATCTTTTCGTGAACAGTTAACTTGGCTGGACTCAAACTTCATACTTTGTCTCCCCTAGATGTTACTTTCTACCAGGCTCCTTAGAGTCTTTCTTTGAATGCATTTTGGGACTGTCCATGTATTTAGTTGGAGGGTTATCCAAGTATTTAGCTGGAGAATATACATAGCTTATGAGGCTGCCCATTCTATGGCTCCTTTCCTTTTGTCTTCCGTGTTTCTTTCTAGATTCTCCAGAAGCCCCAAACTCTGTTGTCTGACTACTTGACCCACAGTTCCTGATGGATTCTACCTGAAGTCTAGCACCCCACTTGCTCTTTTGACTTAAGTCCTAGCAAAGCACTTGAGAGTGTACTCCAATGTAAAATGTCAATAAACAGATATCTTATCTAGTGCAAGTACTTTTTTCAGTAGTTGGTTGCTTCTGCCTTTTACCTGCTTTTGAAAGTCCATAATTTTCAATGTCATTTTAAATAGTTTTGTTAATAGTTTTGTCACACTTATCTGCAAGTAAGTCTGATATAAGATGCTCTACAATTACCTATAGCAGAACTGCAGATTTAAGCTTCCAAAAATCCCATCTAACTGTGATGTGGTCGATGTTGAAGGGGACCAGTAATGAATACTAAAAGATGTTAGGAGACTACTGAAAAAATCACTAAGAGAAGTGTCAGTAGCTTGGGCTAAGACTGTAGAAGACGACATAAAAAGAAATAGAATTCAAATATGTTTGTTACATGTTACTGACAAAATTATTTCCTTCACACACATAAATGAATTGATTCAGTTAGTATTTGCAGAAATGGAAGGACTAGTCACATTCTATAAAGAAAGATCTAGTTTTTGCAAAGTTTTAATCTTTGAAGAAAATGCCATGTTACCTGAGCTCTCCAATGGCATAGTATTTCAATATGTGACATTGTGTCCTATGCCACTCTAAACAGAGAAAATACATCTTTGCTGATTCAGTTTTAAGATGCCATTGATTGTAAGTTGCAACCCATCATTAGAGGTATTAAAACCTGCAGGGAAAAATTGTCTACTGGCATCAAGAAAATCCTCCATTTTAAAAAATCTGTTCTATAAAAACTCTAGTTAAGACATTAACTTTTCTTACTAACAGAAACTTAGTTTTGTTCCAGAAACTTCAATTACGCATCCTTATGACTCAAGAAAAGCTGATTTTGTTCATTTTATGTTAACTATTGTTGAGAAATGCTGAGTGTATGATTAAATATATTGTTTGCTAGGAAGAACGATGTCAAGGAAAACCTAGCCATACCCCACCCCAAGTAGAAAACTACTTGGGGCATTCTAAAGTGGCAGGACAATATATGAATATCATACACTAGTTAAAACAATTCTTTCAGTGTGGGACATCTACCCCTGCCCCTGTGGCTCCCTCATGGATAATACTTTTTAGTTTGTATGGGATCAGTGGTAAGCAGGCACGAGCTGCCTACTTGGCATACTTTTGTGTTATGAGAAAATACCGAACACCTGTTTATTAATAATAATCACCTGTTTAGAGAGAAAAAAATGTGTGTGTCAGAGTCTGCTGGAGGCCTTCAGCCTGGAATGCTGTCAGACCCCAGAGGCTCTCAGCTCAGAAGGCTGCTGGTCCCTCGGATAGCCCCACTTTGTTGTTCTGTCTGGGTGTCTGGTTCTCAATTCCTTCAGTGCTGCCTGGGTGGGGGTCTCTACGGCCAAGCTGGACTTGGTAAACTATGATGATTTAATGTCTCTTTCCAGGAACTGAGACTTAATCTAGTGAAAGTAAAACATTTCTCCGGAAACGCCTACTGATTTGGGAGACGGCTTGTACTAAACTGAACCAATCAAACATAAAGGGAGACTAGTTTCTGATGGGAGGAAGAGTTTTACATCAGCTAAATTTGAGCTAGGAATTGGATTTCTCCAGTTGTAGCTAGATAGCCATTTTGCAACCAGAAGGCAAACTGTTCTGAGAATCAAATAAACACACATAGAAGGGCAGAGCACAAAGAATCACAAAGAAATGGAGTCAGTATCCTGACCATACCAATACCAGAAGACCACCAGACTGCTGGATTTATTGACAATGTGTTTCTTTATTTTTAAAGCCAGTTTAATTTAGAAATTTACTTTGCATCTGAAAACACCCTAGTACATATACTGTCCAAGTCAAAACCTAGCACCTCTATGTTGGTGAATCACTGGTTTCTGAAATGTTTAACTGATACAGTATCTTTTCTCTTACTTTATCATTTCAGAAATTGAATCTGTTCTTTTCTTTCCTACTAGCAGTACCCAAATCTCATCCCAAATTTGCTGCTGCCACTCTCCTTCATTCCTCAAGCTAACTTCCTGTGACTGTAGTACACCTACTTGACTTCCGGTTTCTCTGCTCATTGTTGACAATTTACTTCTACATTTCCTGGGTCTTGGTCCAGACAAGATTGTTCCACTGAAGTTATTATTTATACACTGGCCATAAATCACGCTAATTATAAAGGACAAAAATTCAGGTGAAGAATAATAGGGTGTTCCCATAGTTCCTTTTCTTACTCTAGGGCTAGATCCAGAAATTTAACATAATCTTTGTGAGAAGAGTTCCTTCAGATAACCCTTTCAGGACCTTCAGAAAACATTTAACAATATTAAAACTTCTTGGTCAAAACTCTATTCCCTTTACTTACTCCACAGTAGCATTTATAATTCAGTGACTTTTCTTTTTTACAATTTTATATTTTTAAAATTCACAGTGGAAACATGTTTCTTATTTTATCTTTCTTAAGTTTAGGGGAATAAGGGCAGGTTTGTTACAGGGGTCAACTATGTCATGGGGATTTGTTGTACATACTATTTCATCATCCAGATATTAAGCCTAGTACCCATTAGCTATTTTTTCTGATCCTGTCTTTCCTCCTAACCTCACCCTCCAAAAGGCCCCAGTGTGTGTTGTTGCCCTCATGTGTTCTCATTATTTAGATCCCACATGTAAGTGAGAACACGTGGTATGTGGTTTTCTGCTCCTGTGTTTGTGAAAGATAATCATCTCCAGCTCCATCTACGTCCCTTCAAAGAACGTGATCTCATTTTTTATGGTGGTGTATTACTCCATTGCATACCACATTTTCTTTATCTTGTCTATTATTTATTTCCATTTAAGTTGATTCCCCATCTTTGCTATTGTGAATATTGGTACAGTGAACATATGTGTGCATGTGTCTTATAATAGGATGCTTTATATTCCTTTGGGTATATACACAGTAATGGGATTGCTGTGTGGAATAGTATTTCTATCTTCAGGTCTTTCAGGAATTGCCACACTGTATTCCACAATACCTGAACTAATTTACACTCACCAATAATGTATAAGTGTTACTATTTCTCTACAACCTCACCAGCATCTGTTATGACTTTTTAGTAATAGCCATTCTGACTAGTATGAGATAATATCTCATCATGATTTTTATTTGCATTTATCTAATGATTAGTGATGCTGAGATTTTTTTTCATGATTGTTCACTGCATGTATGTCTTCTTTTGTAAAGTATCTATTCATGTCCTTTGCCCACTTTTTTATTGCATTGTGTTTTTATTTTTCTAAATTTAAGTTCTTATAGGTGCTTTCAGGTATACCAGTCACTTATAGATTTGGTCTCTTTACACAATCCCATGTTTCTCCAAGGTTTTAATACTTTTTTCTTTGTTCACATCTGCCTGTGATACATTGGAAAGCCAGTCTTTGAGCACTGATATTCTTTCCTCCAGTTGATCTATTCTGCTATTAATACTTGTGATTGAATTGTGAAGTTCTCATGTTTGTCAGGCCTAAGTCAGCTATATTCTTCTCCATACTGTCTTCTTTGTCTGTCATCTCCAGCAATTGTTCATTATGATATTTAGCTTCCTTGCATTGCAATGTGCTTCTTTCCCCGCCCCCCCACCTTTGGTCACACCTGCTTTATTTTTTATTTTTCATTTTTTAAATTTATTATCGTACTTTACCTTTTGGGATACATGTGCAGATCATACAGGATTGTTGTATAGGTACATACATGGCAAGGTGATTTGCAGCCTCCATCCCCCTGTCACCTATATCTGTCATTTCTCCCCATGCTATCCCTCCCCGACCTCCCCACCCACCCTGCTGTCCTTCCCCTAGTGTCCCCCCAACAACCCCAGTGTGTGATGCTCCCTTTCCTGTGTCCATGTGCTCTCAGGGATCAACACCCGCCTATGAATGAGAACATACAGTGTTTGATTTTCTGTTCTTGTGTCAGTATGCTGAGAATGATGGTTTCCATATTCATCCATGTCCCTACAAAGGACATGAACTCATCGTTTTTTATGGCTGTATAGTATTCCATGGTATGTATGTGCCACATTTTCTTTGTCCAGTCTATCACTGATGGGCATTTGGGTTGGTTCCAGGTCTTTGCTATTGTAAACAGTGCCACAATGAACCTATGTGTGAATGTGTCTTCATAATAGAATGACTTATAATCCTTTGGGTATATACTTAGTAATGAGATTGCTGGGTCAAATGGAATTTCTATTTCTAGATCCTTGAGGAATTGCCACACTGTCTTACACTATGGCCGAACTAATTTACACTCCCACTAACAGTGTAAAAGTATTCCTATTTCTCCACATCCTCTCCATCAACTGTTGTCTTCAGATTTTTTTAATGATTGCCATTCTAACTGGCATGACATAGCATCCCAATGTGGTTTTGATTTGCATTTCTCTAATGACCAATGACGATGAGCATTATTTCATTTGTTTTTTTGCCTCATAAATGTCTTCTTTTGAAAAGTGTCTGTTCATATCCTTTGCCCACTTTTGAATGGGTTTGTTTTTTTCTAGTAAATCTGCTTTAATTCTTTGTAGATTCTGGATAGCAGCCCTTTGTCAGATGGGTAGATTGTAAATTTTTTTTCCCATTCTGTTGGTTGCCAGTTCACTCTAATGATTGTTTCTTTTGCTGTATAGAAGCTCTGAAGTTTAATTAGATCCCATTTGTCTATTTCGACTTTTGTTACCCTTGCTTTTGGTGTTTTAGTCATAAAGTCCTTGCCCATGCCTATGTCCTGAATGGTTTTGCCTAGATTTTCTTCTAGGGTTTTTATGGTGTTAGGTCTTACGTTTAAATATTTAATCCATCTGGAGTTAATTTTAGTGTAAAGTATCAGGAAGGGGTCCAGTTTCTGCTTTCTGCACATGGCCAGCCAGTTTTCCCAACACCATTTATTAAACAGGGAATCCTTTCACCATTGTTTGTTTTTGTCAGGTTTGTCAAAGATCAGATGTATTTCTTTATCTCAGTGAACTTCCTTCCTATTCATATTCTGAATTCTACTTCTTTCATTTCAGCCATTTCAGCCTCAGTCTGGTTCTGAACCCTAACTGGAGAGGTGATGTGGTCACGTGGAAGAAACAGGGAACTATAGCTTTTTTGAATTTTCCGTTCCCACGCGCTGATTATCCTGGTGGGCTTATCCACCTTCAATCTTTGAGGTTGCTGACCTTTGAATCGGTCTTTTTTTTTTTTTTAAACAGCCTGCCCACTTTTTCATAGGGTTGCTGTGATATGCTGCGGGTCCACTTTGAAGTATCACCCTTCTCCTGCCCCTCCATCCAAGGTTGGCCTAAAACCTCTGTCAGACAGACAACACCAGTGGGGATAGCCAGAGACCCTGATTGGGAGGCTCCACCCAGTGATGTGGAATGTGGTCAGGGACTCACTCATAAAAGCAGTCTGGGCAGTTTCATGGGGTTGCTGTGCTGTGCTGGGGTAGTGTTTTCACCCTCGGTTTGCTTACACTCTCCAAAGCCTGAAGGCTAAAACTGCTAAGTTCCCCAGACAGCAAAGACGGTGGCCCACGCCTCCCTCTAGGATTTCTACCCAGGGAGTTTTCAAATCTTTGCAGGCCAGATAACACCTTTAAGGTGGCTGGAGGCCCAGGTTGGGAGGTTCCGCTCAATGAAGAGAAATGGCATCAGGGATCTGCTTAAAGAAGTGGTGTGGTCATGCTTTCACAGAGCAGCTGTGCTGTGCTGGGATACTGCTTCTGCTCCTGGCTGGCCTGGACTCTCCAGAGCCTGGAGGCTGGAGAGTCTGACTCACCTGACTCTCCCAAATAGCAAAGAAGGTGGCATGCCCCTCCCTCTGGGAGTGTGGTCCTTGGGACTTTTCAAATATCTGTCAGGAGGAGAACACCGGCAGACGTGGCTGGAGGTCCCATTTGCGAGGTCCTGCCCAGTGAGGAAGAACGGATTGGGGGCCTACTTAGAAAAGCCGTCCAACCACATTTGGGTGCAGCAGCTGTGCTGTGCTGGAGGATCTCTTCCAGTCCTGATCCCTTTGGACTCTCCAAAGCCTGCAGGCTAGAATTACTAAGTTGCCCAAACAGCGACTGAACTCTGTCCCATGTAGGTACAGCTCTGTTACTAATGGCTGGCTAGAACTCCAAGCCAGTAGATCTCACTCTGTGAGACAGATGTATGTCACATGGAAATGGGGCCTGCAGAACATTGCTGCCTGCCCACGTGGATTCAGCCTCTTTCCTAGAGGTATGTATGGAGATCTAACTTCCCACTTTGTCAGAGTTGCTATTACCTTTTCTTGGAAGCCTGGAAAGACAGAGTATCTAACACTCCTAGGTCACTATGTGTGCCTGAGCGTTGCTCTGCTGAGACTCTACACAGCTCTCTGTGTCAGGCTGGAGGCCTTTATGGAGCGGATTCCTGAGGGGATCTTGTGACCCAAGGGTTGCAAAGACCCATGGGAAAAGCATGGTTTCCCAGGGTAACACTTTCACTCACCAGTTCCTTGGGTGAGGAAGGTTCCCTTGGCTTATTGTCATTTCCTGGTTTCTGGTGTTACCTGATCCATAGGCTATACTCTAAAAATATTTTGTCAATGGCATACATGCATTATGCAGTTTCTTCATGGCAGAGGTCATTTCAAAGTTCAGAGTTTTGAAACTCATAATTTTTGTTTATTTCTCTCAAAGCTGTCTCTAATATAAATTTCAATAGCTATCTTAAAAAAATAAAACCCCAAATATTCTGCTTTACTGCTGTGTTGTCTGTTTGCTGAACATTAAAGATAAAAATGCGTTAGCTATTATTGGAATGGGGAGGAGGAGCCACTATTTAAAGTACAGTAAAAATACACATTATTGTAAAAAATTAGTATGTCACTGTACCAGTATTTCTTCCCAGTTGCTCTGTTTACCCTCAGTATTTTGTCTTGTAGTAAATTAGCAACTTTTTTGTACACACACACACACACACACACATACACACACACACATCTATGTAAAATAATCTATGATTACATTTATCTCCTGAGACCACTACTTTGGTCTAGTTATCTAATTGTGTTTTTGTTCCCTGTTTTCTAAAAAAAAAAGAGTCCAAAATCTCTAGTTTGGTATTCAAGTCCTAACACACATTATTTCACCTATATTCCTGTCCTAAGTTCTCATAAGTTTTCGGTAAATATTTATGTATCTCACGACCACCTACTTACTATCTTTCTCCATTTATCTAAAAGTCCCTAAACTTGCAAATACCTCTCAAACCCTTTTCTCTGATAACTTCCTCTATTACAGCCACTGAAAGATGATCTCATCCCACTGGAAACAATGATAATGTTCTCCTGTATCACAACTATATCTCTTAGCTGTAGTTATATCTTGACTCTTTCTGTTGCACTATTAATTCTCAATGCTTTTACAGTTTGTGAAGATAAAAATTCTCTGAATTACATGGCCCAGGCCTTCTCTTTTCTTATTATCTACACAGTTGTCCATAGCCTTTTGCACCAGGGACTAGTTTCATTGAAGACAATCTTTCCATGGAGGGAAGGCAGCGGGGTGGTTTCTGGATGAAACTCTTCTACTTCAGATCATCATCAAGCATTAGTTATCTCAGAAAGAACACTCAACCCAGATCCATTACATGTGCAGTTCAAAATAGGGCTCATGCTCCTATGAGAATCTAATGACACTGCTGGTCTGACAGGAAGTGGATCTCAGTGGTAATGCTCCTTTGCCTGTGGCATGCTTCCTGCTGTGGACTTCAGTACCTAACTGACCACAGACCAGTACTTGTCCACAGCCCAGAGGTTGGGGACCCCTGGTCTATAATATACTTTGCACTGAGTGCCCAGTCAAATAATTGCTGTTTAATAGATTTGTCAGAATTTCAGGGAAGTCTACTACAACCTAACTAGAGGAACATTTTTGTTCTAATTATTTTGGCCATTCATTAAATCCTTTGAGATAAATAATTCCCCTTTATGTCTGTGATATTTGAAAATAGAAAAAAAGAACTTATAGTCAGTGAAATAATTAGTTGTCATCCCAATGCAATGAAAATACCACCAAATAAACAAGAGAAAATCATGATTTCATGGAACAAAACACCACAAAATAAATGAGAAAAAAGAAAATATACGTATCCATCTCTCAGAATTTCTAAAGAAAAAGACCAGTAAATTGTTACTAGTCATGTAGAACTGAGTATCATGTTCAGTCAGAGACTTTAAAAATGCAGTGCTTTTGAACGTCCTCTAAATATGAATATAAGAAAGTTCATTTGAGTCTGTTTTTCTGCCTCATGTAGTACAAATGAGAAATGCAGTAATGAATACTGAAGCAAGTATCAGAGCTATATAGTTATCAGAAATACAGTAATACAGAAGAAGTATCAGAGTTATGTAACTGTCACAGTGACAGAGTTTTGTCTGTCACTTTTTTATCCAAATTAGTCCCAAAATATCTGCAAAGGATATAATGTTTATATTCTGCTTGGAGACTCTATTTAATCCCACATTTCCTGATAATAATAACAATAATATTTGCAGCAACAAAAACCCATCTAGGACAGCTATTTCGATTTTGAAATTTGTTGTGCTACCAGATATTTAAGGTTATTAGTAAAAATCAATCGAATTATATTTAATAATTCATCATTCATATATTTTATTACATATGCATGGAATAATTTTATTCTTTTCAGAAATAATGCTAATGAGTCCAAAGATCAAACTCTTGAAAAAGTCACACGTATTATACCTGTGGAAATTATAAAATACTAATCAAAGCTTTTTCCTATGAGAGATTCAGGTCTAAACAGTTTTCATAAACATTTTTATACCATATATTAAATTCAAAATAAATCACAAATATGCAATGTCATATAGTTTAAAAATAAAATTAATTTTCAATATATTAATTAAACACACAAATGCAAGCTATGTCAACCGTTGTAAATTTGCAGTTCTGGGCTTTTTATTATTGAATGTTTTATGATTATTGGCTAGAAAATTTACATAAAAATCACACCTATCTAAAAATTAGAGTATATTACCTATGCATCATAAAATCAATCGACACAAATGATAGCAGTCAATGTAAATATACTGGATTGGGGGTAATTTAAGTATATCCAAAAGGAGGTATATTAATATTTCAATATGGAAAGTCAGAGGTATCTTAAGAATATCCAAAAAGATTAGCCAATAATAGGGAACAGACTAATCTGATTTTACAGCTAAGAACCACTAAAGATGACAGATGTGTAGATGGAAAAACTGACAAACTAGAAGCCATCCTCTTCCAGACACACTTCAAAATTATGTACACGTACATACACGTATGTTTGTGTGTGTGCGTGTGTCTGGTGTACAAAATGGTTGCTGTATTGCTCTTTGAGAATCATAAAAGAGAATGATTAACTAAGGCAGTTATCCAAGAGAATAAAAAAAAAAAAACAAAACAGGCTATGCAAACATAGATGAGCAATTTAATTTTTTATTTCTGGTAGTTATATAGCACACAATTGCTGGTCAAAAGAAAATTTTCAGTTTACTAGTATCATTGCTTACGTTGTGACAATTCTGTTTGAATATCCGGTGTCATTTTGATTAAAATTATAGTTCTACAGTATCAAGCCTTTGCAACCTCAGCTCAAAAACTGTCCTGAATAATGCTTACTACTGTTGATACCTTAGGACATATGAGGGGTGTGTGTTTTTTTTTTTTGTGTGTGTGTGTGTACATTTAAATATATGATCCAATTGAAACAACAGTTCTTATTTTTAGAGCTTCATGAGGCTTTTTTAAATTTTATGAGCAACTAAACAAGAAAAAATGTTGAACGCATTTCTGAAGAGAAAGTCAGGATGAGGGAGGTATTAATTATTATATATTGGAACTCAGTGTGAAGCTAGAAAATTACTTGGAAATGGACAAAATAAAAATGCACACAATTCCAGCTTTTTGTCGTTTGTTTGTTATCAATGGGATAATTTTTCTCTATTTGATTAGCTCTTGGCCTGTTGTCTGTTTTTTATTAATTACTCACTGCTTGCATGCAAGTTTTAATACTTAGAATGTATGGTGTATAATTTACAATCCATGCATTTAATCCGTGTGCTTTCTCATTCATTCATGGCCTCACTTGATCATCAAAATAACCCTGCTAGTTGGGTCTGGCATTGTAATCTTCATTTCACTGATTAAAAATAAATGAAAGGCAGAGAGTTGACTGGACTACCCCAAGATCACACTGTAAATCAATGATGGGACTGAGAGGACTTAAGACTCAGGCAGGTATGCTTTCAAAATAACATGTAATTCCAGATTATAAATATGAAAATAAATTTAACTTTTTCACTCCACACATAGTTCTCTGTCCTTAACCATCTGAGCCTTAGATAAGCTGTTAGAATCTTCTGTAAGTGATTCGATTATACATGATACCAAAAGCTATAAAATACAGTGTTGTGACTCTCGAGGTAGCATCATTTCGTGGTACCCTCAACATTGCTGCAGTATTCATATGTTGCTATTTTTATTATTTACTCATATTTTCTTTCTTTAAATACAAAGACCTATTTTACTCTTCCCTCAGTAATAATTAAGCGATCAATAGTGTGATATACTGTTTATTTATTCTTCTATATATGTTTCTGTAAATATGTTTCTGTATATTTATAAAAATCCCTGCCAGTGTACTGCCTGAATTATCATTCTTGTCATCAGTGGCAGGTATAGTAAGTTTTATGTAATAACTGCCTGTTGAAAGGAACAGAAATCTTAGGGTAAATAAGATACGAATTACGACCAATTACTTATTAGCCCTCTGTTTCTGCAAACCTCTCTAAAACTAAATTTTTCTATATATTTAACTAAAATAATAAAACTATGCTTAGTATGAATTGTTTAGAACATAAATAACGTATGTCAACTGACTGGCACATAAAATTGTCAAGATATTTACTTTGCAAGTCTCAATACGCTAGTTCTTAACTTTGTACATTGGTTTTTCTCCCCCCATTTGTCGTTATTACCTTACTTATAGCAATTACTTATTCACTTTCTAACAATTTAAAAACTCATCAGCCTGGCTTCTCTTTCAAGTCTTCTTTCTCCTCAATGTATGATACAAAACATGCTAAAATTCCAGCACATTAGATGTGTTCCGAACTTTTCCCATCACTTTACAGTAAATTCCTTATGTTATGGAATTTAAGATATTCTATAATATGACCTTTAATGTTAATTCCAGACTTATTACTACCTTTGCTACTGCACAGGTCCAAGCTGGACTTTTATGCATTCCTTTTTTTCCCCACTTCTTTTTTAAGTAATTCTCTAACTTTAAACTGAATTCTAACATATAATAAAGTAATACGCCTCTCATCTTGACTTTCTCTTCAGACATGCCTTGAATATACTTATCTCATTAATTTTTCATAAAATTTAAGTAGTTAATCAAGTTCCACAAATTTGTTATAATTTATTTGAAATTTTATTAAAGATTGATCTTTTGATGAATAGTACCTGTAAAATATGAATTCCTGTCATCCATGGTGGTGCATTCCCTATTTATTTGTTTTCTTTAAAGCTCATCATAAAATTGTATATGTCTTTCTGCAGAAGTCTTAAATATATTTTATAAAACGTGGTTTTGGATATTCCGTTACTATTGTAAATAATATTTTTTCTTTAATATTTAGCAGGTGGTATATAAAATATGCTGTTAGTGTACAAAAATATAACATTTTTGTATTTTAATCTTACAACCAGCCAGCTGGCTAAATGCTCTCATTACATTCAATATATGTATGAATTCTTTCAAATTTTCTAAGTGAGAGATTATATCATCTACAACTACATTAGCTTCTATTACCTTCTCTCCAATACCTATGCCTTTAACCAAGTCTAGAGCTCCTCAAAGAAGTTGAATAGAATGGTGATAACATTTGTCTTAATCAGGGTTAACCCAGAACAAAACAAGGATTTTTAACCGTGGAGAAATTTCAGGGAAGATAAGCAGGAAGCTAACGAGAGTAAAATATGCAAGGAGAGGAAGGCGGTACAGAGGGTACTTTTGATTTTTGATTGCTCAACTTCATGACAAATGAGGCCATTTGTATCATCAAGATTGTATAAGACACTGTGTAGATTGAACTTCACAACTGCTCACTTGAGAGAAGAATGGGGCGAATTAATTCACTGGTTTCTGACCCACCCTGGTCAAAAATTGTCTATGAGGCATTAGTTCATTCACCTTCACAGAAAACATGTGCATAAAAATCACTTATATTTCCCTTGTCTCTTAAGTAATGCTTTTAGAAACATCCCAAGGCAGAAAGCAAAAATGTGAGGTGAAGCTGAGGCAAGGTGCTATCAGTTGGCACCATGAAGCTGAATGCCATAAATACGACTTTAGTAAAAAGAGAACCAAAAGGATGTGGGGCATGTCATAAGAATCTATATAATGGGTATCTTTCTCTTAAAGAAGATGTCTCTAATTTAGGATGATGTCTGCTCAAGGTTTCTTATACCCTTTATTGTATTAAGAACATCTTCTTATTAATTTTGTAACAATCTTCCTTGTAAATGGGTTTTAATTGGTTTAAACTGCATAGAAATGATTGTATCATTTTTTCCCTTTAATTAATTTGTTGGATTAAGTTTCTGGATTGTCTAATATTATATCATCTTTGTATACCTGGGATTAAACCACTATGGTAATAGTGAAATGTGTTTTCTGTACATGGTTGTGTTTGATTTTTTAATATGTTCATTAAGATTTATTTTTTTGCATCTATCATCATAAGAGAAATAAACATGCAATTTTTTCTGACACAGTTTTCTCTAGTTTTTATACCAGGTTGATGACAGCCTCATAGAAGACATTGGAAGGCATGCCCTCTTTGAAATTTTGTCACAGACTGAGTAAACCTGGTATCATGTGCTTGAACATTTGCAAGAACTCATCTTTAAAACATTCTGAGCCTAGTGTTTACTTGTGGGATTATTTTAAGCACTGTTTCAATTACTTGAATGCCTATAGATTTATTCATGCTGGTTTTTTTCTCCTTGATTTAATTCTAGTAAGATGTATTTTCTGCAAATTTTAATTTAATCAAAAGTATTCAAAAGTGGCAAAATAGTTGGCATGTTACTTCTAATGTTACAATTTTATTACCATCATCGTATATGTATGTCTTAATCATTGCTGACAAAAGTTTTTCTCTCTTTAATTCTTTTTTCAAACAACTACTTAGGCTTTCGTGATCTCAGTGGGATTGGTTTATATTTTGATAAATTTTGCTAGATTTTTACCTCACTTGCTAATTTAAGTTTTATTTTTTATTTTTCTAATTTGTTATGATGGCCATTTAGCTTACATATTTAGAAGTCTTCAAATTTTCTAAAAAACTAAGTAGGCTATACATGTGTTTCTTAAAGAATTGGTTTCTTGTATTCTAAAAGCTTTAATATATAATGTTTTCATTATAATTCAGCTTCAGTCATTCTTTAGTATAATTTCTTTATAGCATAAATTATTTAGCAATATGTTTTTACATTATTCAAGTGTATGAGATTTAAAATTTGTAATTTTGTCATTAACTTCTAATATATATTGTGATCAAAGATGATCATCTTTATATCTTTCTTTGAAATTTTCTAAGACTGTATGAATGTGTACTTGAAAAATGTATTTCATTAATTATTATACATAGAATTTTATATATATCCATTAATTTATTGATTATGGGCAAGTTTACTGATTTTGTTGTAAATATTTATATACCCCTTTGTCATTTATATTTTTTACTGTTAGTAAAGAGTAGATATGTGTTCAATCTACTGCTAAAATTGTGAATTTACAAATTTATCTTTGTATTTCTCTCAGTTTATGCATCATAGTGAGGGTATGTATTCTCTCCCTGGGTCCACAAGGGGGCGTAGTTTCAAAGGCAAGAACTTCCCAGTGACACACCCGACCTGCCTTCTTCCAGATCTCTATCCGGGAGCTTAGAGGCCTTTGTTTAAGGCAGGAAGATAATCAAAGATTAATCACTCCAGCGGAAGTTTAAAGGAACTCCTTTCATAGGACAAAAACTTGAATAGGGTGAGAATTACTCCCAGGTTAAAAGTTCCCTTCTCCCACATCTGGGCAGACTCGATTTCTGGATCTTCTTCCATGGCATCATGGGAGCTGCTCTCTAACTCTTTCTTTCTCCTTTTTCTCTCTCTGCCTAAATAAATCACTTTCTGCAAAACTCTTTGGGATCCAATATTTACTTAAACGAGCCACCACACCTGGCAGGGTCCTCTACCCAAGTCTTGGGTGAGTGAGGGACCAAGAGCCTGGAGGAACATATCCTACTGAGGAGCTGACCCTCTCCTATGCCCTGGAACCTGGTCTCAGTAGATTTCATTATTATTTCATTAATAATAGCTATATATTCTTGGTAAATTGAAACTGCATCATTAGATAGTGACATTACCCTAAATACTTTTGTCTTCAAGTATATTTTATCTAACATCAATATGACAATTTGTGCTACTCTGTAAAATGAAATAAAATCCGTGTGAAATGTCTTTATCTCTACTTTCTCTTCTAATTTTTGCTCATCCTCACGTTTCTTTTGTAATCAGCACATTGCAAAATGTTGGTTGTTATTCTCAATCTTTCAGAATTTTTCAGAATTTGTTGTTGAATTATTAAGGCTGTCCATATATCTTTATTGTAACTATTGACTTAGGGCTGTTACTGTCTTATTTTTGTATTATATTATTTTTACAATGTTTAATTCTTCCTTAAATTGGTAATTGTATACCTCTTCTAATAAAATATAAATCAGCATCTTTTCACGTCTTGGTCTTCCATACTTCCTCTCCTAAGTTTTGCATGCAAAAATTTAATGAGTTTCTCAGTTACAATACTTCTGATACTGTGCATTTCTACTATGGTTTTTATCATGTTCTCATATTAAAATGACACTTTGAAATTGTTTTTTTTTTCCTCCTAAATGTCTTGTTATTTTGATCTGTGAACTCAATTTCCTCAGAATATTAGCTTCTTTTTTTTCTTTAGGCAATGAGAATTAAGGAAGACCAATACTCCAGTATTTGTCAGATTGATAAATCCAGAAGATGTGGAGCAGAAAAGCCCAAGGGAAAAGCCATCTAAGAAAACCAGACTCAATCATTCCTTTTCTTATAAAACACTTTTATCAATTACTTATCCTTCTCAGCCCAAGAAGTATTCATTAAGTACTTGGAATATAGTCCCTTATCTCTAGAGTTTTGAAAGGGAAAAGATGGGAAATGGAGAAGCAATTGACTGAAGTCAGTAAGCCCTAGGATTCTTTGAAGGTTATTCCTAATACACTTGGACACAGCTGTGTGGCACGGGCATTATTTGCCTCCAGGAAATGTCCTGGAAAAAGTAAGAGCAGAACTGCTGTAATCCTCACTCTACTTAAAGCTCAGCCGTGCTTGACTGCCTCCTGCCACAGGTCAAAGCTACTTCTTCCCACACGCCAATTTCAAACCTCCAGTCTCCCAGAGGTTTGACACTGTTTTCTTCCTTTTCCCTACGGATTCCTCTGAAGCTGAACTTGGGAGTGGAAGCCAGCAGCCATGCTAGTTTAACCGCTTCGTCGAAACTTGAATGCATATTCACTTTTCTTTCAGTTGCTGTGTAGCATTACATTTTCCTTTGTTTACAGGGAAGATGTTTACATTTCATGCTTTCCTATCATCCTGTCATGCCCTAGAAAGCTCATTTATTTTCCCATCATTTTTATATATTTTTACATTTAATATTTCACATTCATATGATTCATCATCCCCTGTAGCAGCATGCTGATGAACACTGTTTGGAAAAACAACAACAAAAGGCTGACTGTTTTGAATCTGCAGATCTCCATAGCTTAAATACTCCTACCAAGGTTGATTTTAAGCTATCAGTAATTTAGTAACTGGCTGGTAACATTCGAGAAAACTTCCGTGTTTGCATAGAAATAAAGTTCGTATGGGTGGAGAGGTCAAGATCTGTTTTCTTTAGAACTCTCTTGACATTTTTTCCCCTGATGGTCCAACACTGTATATTGTTCTACTTCAACAGGGCTAATTATAGGGGACACAGATGCAAATATTGTTCAAAACAAAGGTAGCTCCCAGCTTGAGTACCATAAATTCACAATAAAAATCAGATGATGAAATCTACTGTAATCATTGCCTAGGGCTGCTGTTAAAAAGTAACACAAATAACATACTTTAAAACACCATAAATTTCTGTTCCGCAGTTATGGAGATCTCTGAAATCCAGGTACATCAGGGCCCCACTCTCTCTGATGCTGTGAGGAGAAGCTTTCTTGCCTTTTCCTGGCTTGTGATGGTGGCAGGGATTCACTGCTTGCAGCTGTGTCATTACAACCCTTATCTCTAACATCACCTGGCATTATCTCTCATCTTATGAGGACATCAGTCATATTGAATTTAGGGTCCGGCCTACACCAGTAGATCCCATTTTAGCTTAACTAATTACATCTGCAATGATTCTATTGTTAAATAAGATCACAGTTTGACATTCTGAGGCATAGGAATATTTTATGTTGGAGGACACAAACCTGTAACATCTAGTTTAACTTCCTTTTCGTGATCTTTACGGGTCACGTAGTATGTGTTTCTCAGCACTGACTGCCCATTCAAATTATCTGAGGAATTTATAAATATACACACATGGGTCATACAACAGAACACTGGAATTAGAATTTCTCTGAATGGGGCTAGGACACCTCTATTTGTAAAAACACCCCTAGGTGATTATGATGCTCGACTACACATAAGACCCCCTCTTAGGGGCCTGCCTGGTCCCCCAAACATGGAAATAAAGAAAAATCTTGAGTTCCTTCAAAGGAAATGCTAGGAACTTAGCTAACATTAGGAAGTAAATAAGGACCTTGATAAGCCAGAAGGTAACAGTAGCAAAACTCAATAGCCAAGGAAGCTGGAATCATGGGGATGTTGAGTCTCCTGTAGAAACTAAAGATAACATCTTAACCTATAGCTCTCAGTTAGAAACCCAGAAACCCACAAACTTGACCCGCCAGCATGTAGACCTCAGATAAGGGGAAAGTGAGGACTGAACTTTGACTTCCATTCCTTGTTCTAAATTTCTTCCTAAGAAGCCTGGAGAAAGTCACACCATGAGCTGGAGTTAGCATTTTTTTCTGCTGATCCCAAATGTTTAAGCAAAGCTTCTCTTCCTTAACCAGTTGCAAATCAAAAACTCTTTGAATCCTCCTATGACCCATAAGCCTTTGCTTCTAGATGCCCAGGCCATTTAAGCAAAAACCAGTATGTAACCTCCATACATTGATTTATGATTTTGCCTGTAACTTCTACTTTTTTAACATTTACCTCTGACTTTAGAACGCCTTACCCACAAGGCACCAGGGAGTTTGGAACTTAAGCATTAGCTGCCTAATCCTGCTTGCTTAGGCCCTAAAAACCAGCACCTTCCTTTCTACAGCTGCAAACCCTGGTGTACATATCTGGTCTTACAGTGCCAGGTGAGTGGACCCCTGTTCAGTTCTGTAGCAAGAAGGCACATATGAAATCCAATTAATCCTAAATCCTAGTCATGGCTATCAGCAGGTAATACCTTAAGGGATATATCATCAACTCCTATTCTACTGATTTGTGGCTTAGCATACACAGTACAACCCTCAACTTTTCCTTAGTTCTTGTATGTACAATTATATCCTCAATTAAATTGATATAATTTTGAATTATATATGTGCACACACACACATATACATAATTTTTTCTAGAATATAACCTTCGAGAGGCCAGGAACTTTTACCTGTTGTACGGTGTACTGGGAAGTGCCATACAAATGGGAAGACGGAAGAAGGTGGTGGAAGTGAACAGCCTCCATGGGAAGGATTATCCCTAGCATCCTTTAGAAATCTCGATACATGAATATGATAAAAAAGATGGCCAATTGACTTAATATTCTTTTTGAATTACTTAATGACAATGCATCTCTTATCTTTTGCTTCTACCTATCCCTGCATTTGCCACTTATTCCTGGCACATCATAGGTGCTCTATAAATGGCCATTAACTGGGTGAATAAATGACTGTACAATAAATACTTGGTGAAAGGGTGGAAGGATACAGAGACAAAAGAAAGAGTAAATGAATAAATATACCTTTGCCTGTGTAAGTAAAAGACTTAAAGAGTGAACCCCTTTAATAAACTTCTGGCACTGTTCTTTAGACTCAGGGATTCTGATCTCTTATCCCATAAGTTATGACTTGCTTTGGTAAGAGAAAAAAAATAACCTCTAGACATGAGAGTCCATAGGAAACTGTTCCATACAACGTAGAAGTAGGGTCAAAGTATTAACACAAAGTAAATGCAGGTAAAAGACACAGAAGAAAAAAAATTAATATCCAGTATAAAAAAAGTAATAAAAGGCAAAAGAAAAAGCAAACCCTGAGCCTAAATACACACAGGAATGAAGTCATGGGATTTTTTTTCCTTCAGCAAGAAAGAAAACACATAAAAGAAAATAAATGGGAAAGGGCAAATGTTATAAATAGTGGCAAAAGTAAGAAAATGAAAGGAAGGGAAATGGAGTATCATGGTAAAGGAGAGGAAGAAATAGAATCCTCAAGGAAGGAATAAAGCAAGCTAGCAAAGAAGCAGATTGCCCGCCTCTGATTGTATTTCATTCATAACTGTTCTTACATTTTATTATATTTCTCTGGCAGTAGTCCCACATCTCTCTCTGTCTGAAGGAAGAGGGTGGCAGAAAAATGTTGCTCTGGAGACTTGAGATTTATTGCCCCATACACTTAGTGTTACGCTGATTTTTTTAAAAATTACATGCCACTGTCATGTTCAAAATAAAACAAGATGGACTGCATGAAATGTATCATTCTAAGGATTGCTTTTATTCAGGGTGAAAAACTAATGAAATTCAGTTTAATTCTAAGCAAATCGGAAACCACTGAGGTGAATACCATCTTCTATACTCTTTTTATTTTATCGTAATGTGTGCCTCCAATGAATAATATGAAACTAAATAGGTGACTTCCTGAATTAAGAAAACATTCTATGGAAAATATGAAAATATTGCTATAGAGAGCCTAGGTTTTTTAATCCAGATAGACTTGCATTTATATCTTAGTGAACTTAGACAATTAAACTATCTAAGCCTCAGCTTCCCTAGGCGTAAATGTACATATTAACAGGAATTATCTCATTATGGTTTTCCTGATTATATAAAGTGTATAAAGTTTTTACCATAGTAGCTGGTAAGTATTCAAAATAATGAGTAATGTTATCATTAAATTCATAAACAAAACCTTTTCTTCATTTTAGTATTTGCTTCAAGAAAAATTAATCAAATATTAATGTTTATAAACTTACATTCAGAGTTAAATTAGCTAATGAAAGGAAATATGTAATTAGCTACTTCCTCTATTATACATAGTTACTTGGAAGAGAAAGTGTATTCACTGTATTTTCCCATTTTCTATATTCTTGATGCTCTAACATTTGGTGCCATGATTCCCAGAGGAGCTACCCCTCCCATGGCAAGCTAATTCCTAGAAAGAGCAACGAACTCCCCTGCAAGGGCTGCTTTGGGTTACAAACCAACCAATCTAGAGCCCACACCCCCAGCCCTCTCCTTTATCAAATTTTCACACATCAAGCCAATAATTCCCCTGCCCCAAATCACCCTTGGGCCAGATACCTGAAAAGTCAGAACTACCCCCTATAACATAAACCCTCTGAAATTATTTAAACAGTCTAATTTTAAGCTTTAGCCTATCTACCCTGCCTTGACATTTCTTCCTGTAAATGCCACAATAAAGGTTCTGGGCCATGTTCTCCCATTGCTCCTTTGTCTCCTGAATGACCCTCATCCTTCCCATGTGACCCTTCATGGTATGTCTCCTGCTTCTAAGGATCTGTCAGTATAAACGTTTTCCTTCATGGCAATCGTTTTTACATGTGCATGTCTTACCTGCTTAAAACAAATCCTGGATACATTTTAACACAGAAAGAAAAATACGGTTGTCCATCACTGTCTCATTCAGATAACCACTGCATGAAAATCATTCCCTTATTTTGAAATTCATTCTATCATCTTCTAACACCTTCTCTCCAACCTAAGATAAATCTAGCAGCTGCCAATCTTGACAGCCCTGTCCTAACCTCTTCAATAACCTATGGCTTACACACATTGTTTATACTAATCGTCCACTCTTTTCCTTGACAAATTCCATCTACTTAGTATTCTTTTAAATCTATTGACATTGCTTTGTAAATTCTCATCTTAGAAACTTCATCTATATTTTAGCTACCCAGTAGAGTGCTACAGCCCAAATCATCATGCAGTCTTATTCAACGTTCAAGTTTTGGAAGCTTAAAATCCTCTACTCTGACAACCACTTCTTACACTGTATCTTCTTCTAGTGAGAACTTCCTCCTGTCGTCTGATTACTTGTCCTTTCTCACTTTTCTTATACTGAGTATTTACCACTCTTTGGCTACTTACTTCTCCTGATAGACCTGAATTTAGTGCCAGTCATGTTACTGACCTACATTCCAAAATACTCTATTTTTCTATCCAAGAATCCATCAGTCTTGATGCATTAAAAAAGCCTCAGTGCCTGATGTTTAATCCTTACTTCTGAGCTTCCAAGTATTTTATTGACCTAATTTGTACCAAATCAAATGGCCAATTCAACCATGCTGTACTGTAACTAAGCAATTATTTATTATTTGTTGTTAGCTCTCATTTACACAGGAACTGACTCAACGCTTTTCCACACATTGCAATTCCTAGTCGAATTTGCACCTTCTTTGTCTTTAGCATAGTCATTGTCTCATAATCTATCAAGGGAAGACTTTGAATGCTACCATCTTCAGTCTCTCTTTTTCTAGATGGTAGATATAAATTATAAATTCTTATTTTTCTTCTGATCAAGATAAATTTTTCCCCAGTCTTTTAAAATCCATAATCCACTGTAATCCATTTGCCTCACCCTCTATGAAACCAGAATACCCTTTAAGACCCTTTGAGTAGCAAGTGGTTGGAAACTCACAGTAAAATTACAAGAATACACAGACAAATTTAAGTGAAAAATCCCACAAGTAAAGCTGGCTTTAGGAATGGCTAGATAAAAAGGACCAAATGCTACCATGAGAACTGTGCTCCCCCCCCGACTTTCCTCTTGTGCATTCTACTGCACTCACTTCTTTCTCAGTATCCCAGAGACAGGTCACTAGAAACTTTGCATTATTTCAATTCATTGTAATCTCTATAGGAAGAATAGGAATCCATTTCCTTGTTAGCACAAAAAGAAAAAAAAAGAAGGAAACTCTGAAATTGTGTCTCAGTATCTCTGCTACAATGGCCTTTCAATCATATGATGTTTCTATATCAGTCTCTCTCACCAGTTGAAGGAAGTACTTAAATTGATCAGATCTGAATTCACAAAGCCTAGAATTCAGGAAGATGACTAAGGGAGTGTGAAGTCAATTGTGCTATGGTCACACAGACCAAGAACAGAGGGTTAATTTTCAAATATAAATTGGTTTAGGATTTTGTAAAAAAAATATTAGATGACCAAAAGACAACAAGTAACTATTGTAGTTGGCTCTATTTCTTTCTCTATGTATATATCCTTTTACATATATGTCTTCTTTATACAGGATGAAATTATAGAAAAAACTCACTAAAAGTTATGTCCCTTGGACCAACCATCACAGTGTAATCTGTTCTTGTACCTTGACATTTTTTTGAAAATCCTGTCAATATCATCTATTCTTTTGTATCATGGTGTGTTATGAAACTATTGCATTTTTATTTCTCCTGCCTTACACTCACACTGATATCTTGAAGCGTTATTGATAAGTGCATTCTTGCTCTTTCCTGTAGGTCAATTTACGTAATGAGCTATGAAATTTTGGCTTTGTTATTACACCTACCTGTTGATATTCTGCCTTTTCTCAGTCACCAAGACATTGAAATAGCTTTTATGGCATCACTTCTCCAAGTCTTCTTGTCTCTTATTAACATCTTTTTTACTTTTAACAACATTCAATGTAGATAATGATGTAGGGAAAGCTTTATTTTCTCTATTTTCTTCAACTAGTCTCTACAGTTTTATATATCACTTTTTGGTTATGAATTTCTACCCACATTTTTAATTTATCTTTTGTGTTCTCCACCTACCTCCTCCCAAATTTACAAATACCTTTTGACATTGATTCTCTTAATGTCTCTACCATGTCAAGCTCAATTTGTGCTAGACTGGCTACCTTCAAAGACAATTTCTATCAATTGTTAATGGTGATACTATCATTACTATACTTAAATAAATTGTAAATTCTTTAGTCAAAGAACACAGAAAACATATTGTCTGAAATAACAAGCATTCAAAATATTTGCTACATTGAATCTCTTAATTCACTTTTAATCCTCTCATGTTCATTATTTTGTCAAGTCTGGTACAGCCTTTGGCTGAAATATCATTTATATTTATTCCAATTGTTCTGTCATAGATATATTCCTATTTTCTGCCCTCCTCATATCTCTATTTAATAACTTTTTTGATGGTCTCCAGCTTCAGTTTGCCTACCATTTCTGATATGGATGCAATGGCCAGTCAAGCTTTCAAGAAAGAAGTTATAATTATGACATACTCCATACAAATAACATATACAATCAAAAACCTTCAACTCTCACTTGCCACGTAAGGTCTATTTATAGTCGTCTTAGATTTCAGTCCCTCTGTGATAATTATCACTATTATCCTAACCTCTGCTACTTACTATTTCTCAAACCCTATATTCTTTATTTGGAGGATGTTTACTTTTTTTGCCTAGATAACTGTGAGTTAAAACTTCATGATCAGCTAAGAAAATTGCTTTGACTCCTCTATTAGAGTACTTACTCTTTTATGTATTGTATTTTAGATATTTCTGTACACATTATCTATTCTCCTTGAGCGCCATTCTTTTGAGGGCAGAACCCATTTCTAGTTTATCACTGTATGCTCCGCAGCATCTAACTGAAGGCCTCAAAGACACAAAAGCTTACAAATATGTGTCAAAATAAACTTTGTGTTTGTGATTTCAGATATTCCCTTTTTAAAGTACTGCTGCTTTGTTTGTAAAAGTTGTTTATATTTTACTAAAAATACTATTATTAAAAAATACTGTGATGACTCCTTTCTTTTTGGATTTCATTTATTATTAAATCCAGTCATTCTCCAATTCTTCTCCCAAGGGAAATTTTGGCACCATACACACACACACACACACACACACAAATATACACACATATATAAATATGATGGATATAGCCTTTCATTACAATTTTCTGTAACAACTATCCATGTTCTTCCTAGGGAAATTTTTTTCCCCTTTAATTCACCTGTTAAAGGGAGGAACACACGAATACTGGATCTTAATGCCAAGCTAGCAGTTTAACCACAGAACCCGGAAGTCTCCAGACTCACAACATGGTAAGCAAGTATTTTTGCTGGCTCCCGAAGAAGGAAACCCAAATGGTCAAAGTCAGTCATCTCAGCTTCCCTTAGTCAAGTCAGCTGTCTTCTATTCTGTTTGTTCAGCTGAGAATCATTTTCTTTTAAAATGAAACTTTAAGTAACCACAGGCTGAGGAAGATTCCCCAGAGATTCCTCCGCACAAGACTTCACACAGGACCCAAGAGCATCCCAAAGCTAAGCTAACTCAGGGACTGCCCACACACTATTTCCTCAATGTCATTTTGCTTGCTGCAGCAGTTAAGAGAAAGACAATCTTACAAAGCCCGGGGGTTTAATGCTGAGGCATGCTAAGTTTTCAGGGTTTTAGACTTTGAAGGAAATGAAGCAAAAGCCCAAAAAAGGACCCTGTAAATCAAAATGGCCTGGCTTTAGTGTTAATTCCCAACTATCAGGACAATATAGAATGTCTCTAGCTGTAACCCAGAGACTCCTAAACAAAAGGTGAGAGCACAACAGCAGAAAGCCTTGGGCACAGAAACATTTAGGGATTGTGAGCGTATGTTTGGAAAAGGTCTCCTCTAATGTTCCTCATTTCCAGATGAGGCAGTAACAAACATCTCTTGAAAATCGGGTTTTTAGAATACCAATAAGGATATTGAGAGTTAAAGATATAGGATAGATTTCAAACACACACTGAAATTAAAAAGTAAACCAAGACTAAGGAAACAAGTATAATCTCAGACACCACTTACTGGTTCTCCTCCTCTGGTCAGCTGTGAGCTATGTCCAGGCAAATTCATGCTTTATCCATCATTGTATCGACAGTCACTGGCATGGTACCTGCAGCAGAATAGATATCAACAGCATATTTTACACTAACAGCTGAATAAAAATGAATGAATGAATAACTTGTACAAGGCCTGATAGAGCTTGTTACATAGCTAATAAAACAAAAAAATGAGGGCTGGGTGTGGTGGCTCAGGCCTATAATTCTAGCACTTTGAGAGGCCGAGGCAGGTGGACCACGAGGTCAGGAGGTCAAAACCAGCCTGGCCAAGATGGCGAAACCCCATCTCTACTACAAATACAAAAATTAGCTGGGCAACAAAGCCATACTCCATCTAAAACAAACAAACAAACAAAAAAAACACCACCACCACCACCACAAAACACAATGAAATGAGACAGTATTGTTTTTGTTCCACGTTTTCTGCAGGAAACCATAAGCATAACCTTTAACATTCATTCTATGCTAATGGAAGATAAAGGTGGTTTAGAAAACAAATTTTAAAATAGTTGCAACATCTCCTAAAGCATATTTTCATGATTTCAGCTAATTAGTTTTTTAAATTGACAGAAAATAGAATTATTCTGCATAGGTAAAGTTCCACACCCTCACGATGCTCATGCTGTGTACTATAATATTGTTAATGTCACAACTGCCATGGCTACAGCCTTCTTCTACCGTATGTTTTTCAGTTCTATTTTCATATATACAAAAGAATATCACTGAGATATACAAAATGATGAAGGACTAAATTGTATTGACTATATAACTACACCTCCACTTTACAAACAAAGCATCAATACTCGAAGGTCCTGTGTTTATCTTTGTGACTGTCCCTGTGATTCATTGTCCTCCCTTCCTAGCAATGATAACCATTATCCTAAATATTGTGTTAGGTAATCTTTGCTTTATTCATGGTTTTAGTTAAGTGTGTATGTTTGTGTATATGTACATATAAGAAATATAAGTTTATGTATCTATGTATATTTGGTTGTAAACTTTATATAAATAAAATAATGTAGTAAAAACTCAAATTGTTTTTCACACACAAAAATTTGAGGAAAATTCATCCATGTTCAAGTGTGAATCGACAGTTTATTCATTTTCTCTGCTATATAGTATTTTATTATGTGAATATACCACTATTCATCATTTTTTTCTTATTAGGCATAGCATTAATTCCAGTGGATTTTTTTCTATTTAAAAAAGATGAATTTAAACATGTTTTTATATACATCTTTCCTGAACCTGCCAAAAATCTATTCCTGGGACTAGCAATTCTGCAACATCAGCGTGTGCACAGTCAACACTATCAGCGAAGGTTCCCACAGCAGCCAATGAGCAACCATGATGCTCGACATTATTGAGATTCCAAGACTTTTTTTCTTAATCCTGTTAGATATATACTAAAATTTCACTGCAGTTTTAATTAGCAATTCTCCACTACTAATTAAATTGAGCATATTTACATATTTATTGGTTATCTTTCATCTTCCATAAAAGCCTGTTCATATTTTTGGCCCACTTTACTGAGCTGTTCTTCTTTGATATATTGATATATATACACACACACAAACACAGAAAGAGTCTTAAAATACAGCTATCTGTATCTATATTTTATCTTTATATATTACACAAATTACTATTTGTCAATTAAACATATTGCAACTATCTTATTCTACAGTTATATAAGGCTCAGTATTCCCTTTTAATATCTTTTGATACATGAAAGTTCTTAGTTTTATTGATAATTTTTCAATTATTATAATAGACTAAATGTATCTTGCTGAAGAAATCCTTGTCTAATCCCTAATAAAAGATTATTTTCTACATTTTCTTTTTATTAAAGTTTCGTCTTTGACATTTATCTTTTATTCTACCTGGAATTGATTTTTTAATATAGAATAATGTAGATAGTTTTATACTTTTCCACATGGATAATTAATTGGATTACTTGCACCTAAAATTGCTTACTCAAATGCTTTATCTTTCCCTACTGCTCCTCAATGCCAATGCAATCTCTGTCTCATGTCAGTCTTCTCATACCCACGAGATGGTGTTTGCAAAAAATTGTTCTATAATTTTGGCCTAATTTGTTGTCTTTTTCCACAACCATAAAACATAGACTCAATTAGTATAACTTTTTAAAAGATCTGGAATTCTTTAAGGACAACTCTCTCTTCTCTTTCACACACATACACATACATGTACTCTCTCTCATTCTCACACTTCCCATGGTGCTCTATAATCATGGAACTCTTGAGTTATGTCTTGGTTTTTTCATGTTCTTTCCACTTTTGGATATATTTTGGAACTACTGTATCAACATTCAGAAAATATATCTGTTGGTATTTGATTAGAAAATAATCAAAATTATAAATCATTCTCAGGATAATTTACATTTAAAAATATCTTTTATTAAAAATGGTATAGGTGTCTCTGTTTAGACGTTGTTGCATGCATTTAAAATGTTATAAACATTTCCATAAAAGCCTTCCATGCTTTATATTATGCTGCTTTTTCTATACATGATAGGTTTGTTCCCAGTATGAATACTACATTTCTGCAATGTATTGACTACTTATGTTGCCAAAGTATTAAAGTACCAGCTTCATTTGTGTATTAATGTTTCAAATCTAGGTATTCATTTTTGAAAATCTAGCATCTTTGTTAAATCCTACCAGTACAAATACATTTTCACTAGGTACTCTCAGTTATCACTTGTAGACATTTTGTTTTCTTTTTTAATTTTTTATTATTTTTCTTACTTTATTTCACTGTCTGAGATTTATAGGAATTCTTAAGCACGACAAACCCATAGGGAGTTGGTAGCTAATAGAGTGTTTCAATATAATTGGTTTTCTTTTTAATTTGAATTTACTTCATGCATTAGCAAAGTGTTCCTAGTTGGGTGTGGTGGTTCATGCCTGTAATCCCAGCGTTTTGGGAGACCAAGGAGGGATGGCTTGAAGCCAGAAGTTCAAGACCAGCCTGAGCAACATAGCAATACCCCATTTCTAAAATATATTATTTTTAAAATGAGCTGAGCATGGTGATGCACACCTGTAGTCCCAGCTATTGTGGCGGGGGGTACTGGGGGAAGTGGGAGGGTACGGACACAGCAGGATCACTTGAGCCCAGGAGGCTGACATTAACATAAGCCACAACTGCGTCACTGCGCTCCAGCCTGGGCAATAAAGCAAGATCCTGCCTTTACAAATAAAAATAAAAGGATAAAAAAATTCCTGCTTTGTTTTGGACAAATATAGGTTTCAAATTTGTTTATTTGCACATGATTTTACCTTCAATTCTCCTTCACCAAACATAAAGTTTCCAAACACAGATGTTATATGTGACATTTCTGTAGAGTAGTTTTCCTAATTACATAATGTATATTAAATGAGCAAAGTTTTTAATTATTTGGTATATGTACTATTTTCCCGAATAACATAACAAACTGATTTAACTATGCTGTTAACTTATATGTTTTCTTTGTTCAGTATTTCTCTTCCAACTTTTTTTAGTAATTCAGGCTGAATTCTTGATTACTTTTTCCTTTTAGTTTAGCTTCTGCTTCAGTAATTCTTAATCTATGTCTAATCTTCCTTTTAATTCTTTTAATTCTTTCATTGAGCTTTTGATTTAATTGAGCATTTCTCATTGAAATATTCTATTTAGATGTAGAATATCTAACTATAATTTTCTAATTACTCTTATGATAGACTTTGGTATTATAATTTGATTCACTTTTTATTTCTCTAAATATATACTCTTAGTTTCTATTTTCATACAATAACTGCAATATAACAAGTATGTTTGTATTTTCACTTGAGAGTTTCTAATTTTTTTTGTTTTTTTAATGTGTTTGTGGTGGTTTGGACTTTGAGATTATACTCACTGAAACTGTATGAGATTTCTTTGAGGTCTAGGTTGTAGAGTATTTCACAGAGAAGACTTATTTTAGTTTCTACTAGGTACTAGAGCCCTTATCATCCAGGTGTACTTTAAATTAAATTTCTAGTCTTTTTTCCCCTCTGGTCATGTCAGCAGTTTGAATCCAAGTTCCAAACCTTTGTTGTATTTTTATTTTACATTTTTTTAAATTGTTGCAGACAGGAATATTTCCTTGCTCCTCCTCATTTCTCATTTATTGCTTTACTAGTCCAGAATTTCACTTGGAGTTGTTCCCACTCAAGTTGTTGATTTTCTAAAGGGGTCTCCAAACTAAATTCTTTTACAGTGAATCTCATCTTTTTACCGCCAAAGTCTGAGAACACTGGAGAATATCAGATGCCTTTAGGCAGCCATCTGCTCTGGGGCTTGCTTACTCTCAGATTTGCACTTTTCTTATTTTTGACACTTGATAATTTCTTTTTTTGTGTTACCCACTCAATCCATGTACTACAATTGTTCATTTTAAATCATACACAGTATGTTTTGTATTAGCAGAATTTTAATATCTTGTCGAATATATTACTGTAAATAAGAGATTTGTTTTAATGTGTAAAACCAAGGGCATTTATGAGTATACTTATGTAGTCCATATTTTAAGAACATATTATATACATATGGATTCATATAGACTACAAAACTTTATAATAAATTAATCCAAAATTATTTGACATTTTGATAAAATACTTTTTTGTAAGTTTGCTTATATCCCTTTGTTTGTGGATTTTAATATAAGAAAAACTCAAAACATAAACAGAAAGCAAACTTTTGGGAGGATTATCATTTTGTTATTCATGTCTTTCTGTGACATTTTTAATGGAAATGTAATTTGTAATCTACTGTATCCATATGTAATGACAGGGAGTGTCTGGCAGAGCTATGGTAGAGCAGGCAGTGAGAGAAGGTTATTCTAATGAGAGAATAGCTGGGCCTAGAGATATGAATGTTAAGGAATCAGGTAGATAGAAATCTAAGGAAAACCTATGGAAGACAGAGCAGCAAAGACCTTAAGGAGAAAAGACCTCAGGAGTTAGAGAAATGGAGAGATCCGTTGCCTGGTATACAGTGATTGAAGGAAAGGCTGGGATGTGATGACAAGTTCTCATAGGTCACCAAGGGCCAGATTCACATAAGGCATTGAAGTCCACAGAAATACTTTTTGGATTTCATTATAACTGAAAAAGTAATTGTTTGTTGTTGAGCTCTCACAAAGCTCCATTTCCTCATCCTTCTAATATTATGATTTATTTAAATTTTGATTGTCCTTATAAAATTCATGCCACATCATTTTGAATTCCATGCTAGGTAGACCTTAGGGAGAAATCACCACAGGACTATACAAGCCTGAATACTTAGAAGGCCCATGCAGTCTATGCTCCTGTTTTTCTAGATATTCTCTCTTGGGTTTTACTGTAGGCCAGACAAAAGCAAAGTCAGGCTGACAGGAAATGACGTGTGCAGACAACAATTACTGGGAGTATCTAGTGCACTGGAGTTGAGGATGACAGTAGTAATGATGCCAACACATAGAACTTGGCAAAACTCACAAAGAGAATATAACCCAATTGTGTCTAGCATCCCATAAGGACTTAAATAGGCCAGTAATGGAACCTTTCACGGAAAAACGGACTATGTCTAAAAACAAATAGACTGGTAGGTGATATTATTCTAGCACTATGCTAAAAAGCATGAATCTATTTATTTTGTAGATACTTGGGTATTCATTATTATTATAGCACCAATATATCCCATTCTGGGCCTGAAATTGCTCCTTATTTTGCATATAGTTGGTTTCTCAAGTTTCGAGGACAGGATTTCTTCCACTCAGGTACTCTAGTTTTTATATTCCTGTTTCTGTTCAGCCCTCCAGAAATAAGAAATAAGTTCTCTCTTGGCTTTCTTATATGCCAGATAAAAATATTAGTGGAATTGAGAATGATGTTACTTAGAAAAAAAGGTAATTTGGACCTTTATCCAGTTTGAAGGCAGGAGGAGGAAAATCACATACTAATATAAGCCATACTACTTTTCTCATAGCTTATATCAAGTGATTAAGTCTAACAGGATAAGCGTCTGTTCAAGCCTAGTTTGTGACAAAGTCCCATCTTTCACACAGAGATAGTAAAGTGCCTGTTAGGTGTCAAAATAAAAAAGTGTTATTCAAATGAAATCGATGTTAAGTAATTATTCCAAATATACTGGTCAGATTTCTAAATTACTTTAAATATTCAATTTCGTTAACTATTTTATATTTTCATGTGCTTTTTCATCTTATTTAATTGATAATACATGTGTGAAAGGGCAGACACTACACTATACATGAAAGAAGACAGAATCCCAGTAGATTCATTAAGTCTGACATTTATCCAATTATTTAATAGGATAATTTTGAAACCAAAATTGTAAATATATGAGCAAGGCCACTATTTTAGCTAATACCCCCAGGAAGTTCCATCAGCAGAATATACACTATAATTAGTCTTACAGCGTGGAAAGGGATGTGGCACTCAAAAAGGAGCATGAGAAATTCAGGAAACCCATGTATCATTTAAAAATATGTATCTAAAATTATTGTTTTGATTTTATGTACCTTCAATTTAAATAACATTAAATAGGTGAACAAAACTTTATGTGCAACAGTCTAAGATTTTTATATCAAAAGAAGCATGGGTAAAAATAATCATTAGGAACTGCCTTGGAGTAACCTCAAAATTATTGTAATCTATAATATATTCAAGTCATGCATATGATTCCTCATAAAATCTTACTTCCCTAGAAAGATTAACTTACAGAAAAGATGTATAAAGCCACGTGAGAATATTCAATGAGGTATATACATCTGAGAGAATTACAGCCCAATAGCTTGCTCTGTTTTTCTGCCTATAGTTTCTAGTTTCTTCTGAGTACTACTTTACTTGAGCTTTTACTCACATAGCATCAACAGAAATGGCAGTTTGCCACCGAGTTCTAATTTGTTTCATGTAGATAAAAATCAGATAAGCCAAACACCAAAGAAAATCTCTTGCTTTATAAACTGTGTGCATGTACATAACGCCTTTCATTTTCAAAGAAAGCAATAAACATGAACTAATTAAACTCTGGTAAGGCATTATGGAATGGTGGATCATAACTTCAAATATGGAGATGACTCACCTAGTAAAAAAGAGGAACTCAGACTCTGTGATTACAGAATCAGATAATTTGCTAAAAGGGTCCTTATCCTAGACCTATCACTTTACACAGATTGACATTTTTAGATATATATCCTTAACTGAACTAAAACTGCATCCTAATGTCTTTATCTTAATTATGCTTAGGCTGCTGGTTATAGTCCAGAGCAATGGAGCTTTCTGTTATTGTCTGTGTTTTCTGTCTGTTTTTAAAAGTGATAAGAGAACCAGTAGAGGGTAATGTATGTATATTGAAAAGGGAAGAACATATTTCAGAAAATTTATCAACATACGATTTGTCAAATGTGCAGTTACAGTGGCAATGTGGTACTACAGCAAAACTTGGGTGTGAGGAAATAGCACTACAATGAAAATTTCTTCTGGAAAATGTATATATAAAGATGGGAATAGACGTTTATTTCTGGTAATATGGCTTCCTTCATGGTCAAACCAAACTTGTTGCTGAAAATAAAAACACCAGAAAAAATAATAAAAATGTTAAAATCCCCAAGGATAGTGAAGAATTATCAGATTAAACGTAAGTGAAGGTAGGACTCCAGAAAGAAATGAGAAGACTGAAACCATGTTGTCAGGCAATTTGCCAATCCTGGAAAACTGAAGCTCTCGTTCGTCTGTGTTAGAGGCCTATAGGAAGAAGAAGAAAAAAATGTATGGCTTAGTGAAGCTGGGGAATCAAGAAGGTCAACATTCTGCCCTCATGAAACTGATGCCCAAAATGCATACATTGATGATAAACTAGAAATAGTCTATTGAAATAAAAATTTAAGAAATATTTCTTTGGCACTTTGCCTAAAAATAAAAAAAACGTTGTAATGTCAAGTTGAAGAAAACGTGGTTCTTCATTCCAGTGAATACAAACAGAAGTAAACAAAAAAATACCTTAAGCCTTAAATTCATTGGAATTAAATTGTACTAATAATATTGTTTTCTTAAGCACTTTATAAAAGCAAAGCTAACTCTAAAAAAAAATACTTTCATCATTTTTGTAAATAATTCATCTATTTTGTAAATAACTATAAAAATTAATTATCGACCCAAAATCAGCAGTCATTCTCAAAAAAATCATTAAACATGCAAACAAACAAAGAACTGTGATAGAGTACCAGGATAAAAAATAGAGGAGAGATTAATATGCAAATACCTCAGATTCAGAAAGACCAGGCACAGAATATAATGCTTACTGTATATTTTTAAAAGAAAAATTTGCAAATTCCTTAAAACTATCTTACACAAAAATTATCTAGCAATCAATTTAAAGTCCCAAATGCAGTTTTTGCCAAAAAATGTACTAACTGAGATTTAACTCAATACATGTAATTAACAGTGGCTTTAAAATAGCTTAAGAAAAGAGTAAATTATTTCTTAAAAATGCAAAAGAGTTAAGAATGCATCCAGAGTAAAGCACAAACAGACTAAAATATATGAAAAGTAGAATAATTTAAGAGATATCCAGTCTAGCCAAGAGCTAAAAAATATATATCATCTGAGCATGAGAAATTTGTGAAATAGGGAGTGGAGACTCGAAATACTTCAGAACGTAGCATGTGGGAATTTCTTACAATTGATGAAACATGATCACTGATTTAAAAGGCTAAAATCACAGACAAAAATAAATACACAAATATCATAATAAATACTACATAATAACAAAGACAAAAAAGCAAGACAGACTACATGACTGTATATTTAGAAAACCCTGTCATGTCAGCCCCAAAACTCTGTAAGCTGATAAGCAACTTCAGTAAAGTCTCAGGATACAAAATCAACATTCAAAAATCACAAGCCTTCCTATACACAAAGAATAGACAAGGAGAGAGCCAAATCAGGAGTGAACTCCCATTCACAATTGCTACAAAGAGAATAAAATACCTAGGAATACAACTTACAAGGAACATGAAGGACCTCCTGAAGGAGAATTACAAACCACTGCTCAAGGAAATAAGAGAGGACACAAACAAATGGAAAAACATTCCATTCTTATGGATAGGAAGAATTAGCATTGTGAAAATGGCCATACTGCCCCAAGAAATGAATAAATTCAATGCTATTCCCATCAAGCTACCTTTCTTTGCAGAATTAGAAAAAACAAACAAACAAAAAAACTTCTTTAAATTTCCTATGGAACCAAAAAAATAAAAAATAATAAAAACAAAAACCAAAAAACCCACACAGTCAATCCTACAGAAGTAAAACAAAGTTGGAGGCAACATGCTACCTGACTTCAAACTATAGTACAAGGCCACAGTAAGCAGAACAGCATGGTACTGGTACCAAAATAAATTTATAGAACAAAGGAACATAACAGAGACCTCAGAAATAACACCACCTATCTACAATCATCTGATCTTTGACAAACCTAACAACAAAAAGCAATGGGGAAAGATTGCCTATATAATAAATGGTGCTGGGAAAACTGGCTTGCCATACGCGGAAAACAGAAACTTAACCCCTTCCTTATACTACCTTATACAAAAATCAATTCAAGAAGAATCAAATACTTAAATGTAAAACCCAAAACCATAAAAACCCTAGAAGAAAACCTAGGCAATACCATTCAGGACATAGGCATGGGCAAAGACTTTATGACTAAAACACTAAAAGCAATTTCAACAAAAGCCAACAGTGACAAATGGGATCTAATCAAACTGAAGAGCTTCTGCACAGCAAAAGAAACTATTATCAGAGTGAACAGGTAACCTACAGAATGGGAGAAAAATTTTGCAAGCTACCCATCTGATAAAGGTCTAATATCCAGAATCTACAAGGAATTTAAATTTGTAAGAAAATAACAACCCCATCAAAATGTGGGCAAAGGATATGAGCAGACACTTTCCAAAAGAAGACATTTATGTGCCAAAAAACATGAAAACAATTTCATCATCACTGGTCATTAGAGGAATAGAAATCAAACCCACGATGAGATACCATCTCACACCAATCAGAATGGTGATTATTAGAAAGTTAGGAAACAACAGATGCTGGAGAGGCTGTGGAGAAATAGGAATGCTTTTACACTGTTGGTGGGTGTGTAAATTAGTTCAACCATTGTGGAAGAAAGCGTGGCGATTCCTCAAGGATCTAGAACCAGAAATACCATTTGACCCAACAATCTCCTTACTGGGTTTATACCCAAAAGATCATAAATTATTATACTATAAAGACACATGCACACATATGTTTATTGCAGCACTATTTACAATAGCAAATGCCCATCAATGATAGACTAAAGAAAATGTGGCACATATACATCACAGAATACTATGCCCATTAAAAAGAATGAGTTCATGTTCTTTGCAGGCATATGGATGAAGCTAGAAACCATCATTCTCAGCAAATTAACACAAGAACAGAAAACCAAACATTGTGTGTTCTTACTCATAAGTAGGAGTTTAACAATGGGAACACATGGACACAGCAAGAGGAACATCATACACCAGGGCCTGCCGGGCTGCCCAGGGAAGGGAGGAAGAGCATTAGGATGAATAGCTAATTCGTGTGCAGCTTAAAATTTAGATGATGGGTTGGTAGGTGCAGCAAACCACCAACTATTTAACAAACCTGCACATTCTGCACATGTATCCCAGAACATTAACAAAATACTACAGAGCAAAAGAAAGAAAAAATATATAAAAAAATAAAAATAAAAGCCAACATTTTAAAAGAATTAGAAAAAAAGGAGAAGATTAATTTCAAAGGAGCAAGATTTAAAGTACGACCTGATATATCAACAGCAACAATAAAGGCCAGAAAAACAGTGGACTAACGAATTAATGAAGAGAAGAAGATCAAGCTATTTATATCTACTCAACTTTTTAAAAATGAGAAAAAAAAACATTTTTGAAGAAACAGAAACTAACTGTACTATCAACATAGTCTCCTTAAAGGAAATTATAAAAAAATTTTCTTGGATATCAAGGATTGAGATTTAGTTGGGAGCAGTTCAACGCCAAAGAGTGAAAAATTTATATCACATAGTATTTAGAATTTCTGGCACATGATGAAAACAAAAACTAAACAAATATTTGGTTAGAATTTTTTAAATTTTTTAACTCTCAAAGCACAGTGCTCCCCATTATTGCCTAGAAACAGCACAGGTGATTTTTAATGCCCTGAAGCGGACACCATGAAATGCCTCAACCCTGCTCCTGGTAAGCCAGGGAAAGCTGAATGAAAAGCAACCCACCTTGTCCCTTTGGTCCTCCCCATATCCACTTGTATATGCAGCCTGCATGTGGTTCACCCTGGAATTATTAAAAAATTTGACCACCAGAAGGCTGGTATCATATAAAATCTCACCAGAACACTCTTCTCTCTCTCTTTGATAGACGAGACATTATGTACCCAGACATGAGAGAGCCATCTTGCATTTCCCCCTTTCATTTTCTCTTCGTTCCTTGTTTGGTTTATGCCTAAGTATTAAAACTTTAAATTGTTTGAAATCATCAGTTCTGGTGTGGCGTATTTTGACAACTAATAACTTTAAACAGGAGAAATTGGTATATCTGACAATTGACCAAGTTTGACCACAACATAATCCTTCCTTGGTATAGTATACTCAATGTATATTGAATATATAAGAAGTATTCCCAAACGTAATGTCTGAGATGCAGTAAAAAATAAATATATGAAACGTGTAGGTTAAACAAGTGTTAGTTACATAAAGAATACCAACCAAAAGAGAGCTCATATAATTATGTTAATATCAAACAAAGAAAAAGAATTTTGAAAGGTAAACATTATGTCATGGAGAAAATGATTTACAAGGAAGCTAGAACAATTTTAATACATGCATTTACTAACCTAGTGATAAAATGTATGAGGCGAAACTGATACAGTTATAAGCTATAAGGTAAATCTAAAGTCACAGTGAATATCATATTTACATTTTCTCATTATTTATAAAGCAGATAACAGAATCAGTATCTAAGTAGAATAGTTTTTAATAACAAAATAAACAAAGATGAACAAATTGATATGTGGCATATTGCTTCAACAAACACAGGATATACATTATGTATAAGAAATCAGTAACTTAAAGACAAATAGAAAAATGAACTTATTTAGAAATTAGTAAACTTCACATAACTTACAAGTCAAAGAAGAGAGTAGACTATAATCTCAGAAATATTTTAAAGTGAACACTCAGTAATAAACTTATGGACTTAAATGTATATATTAGAAAAAAGAAAATTAAAATAAATTATGTACCTACATCAAGAAATCTAACAAAGAGGAGCAAGATTTTTAAAAAAAAAAAAAAAAAAAATTTTAAAAAAAAAAAAAAAAAAAGAATGACAGTAGAGAGAATTAAAAAAGCCAAAAACTGATTTTCTGAAAGAGCCAATAAAATTGAGAAACTGCTATATTTATTTCTGAGAGAGAGAGAGAGAGAGAGAGAGAGAGAGAAAGAACATGCAGGAGACAGAACACAAATTGATATGTGGTATATTGCTCCAACAAACACAGGATATACATTATTTGCTGGAATGCATAAAGTTTTTAAAAATTTGATCAGATGTATGGGAATCAATTAAGTTTCAACAAATTTCAAAAATTCAAAGTTATACAGAGAGTCCCTGACTTATAGTGGGTTGCTTTACCATTTTTCAACTCTACAATGAAGTAAAACACATTCAGTAGAAACTATACTTTAGTACAGTACTCAATAAATTATATGTGATATTCAGTACTTAAATAGTGTTTATGCAAGATGATTTTTTTCCACCTGCAGGCTAATGTAAATGCTTTAAGTACATTTAAGAAAAGCTAGGTTAAGCCATGATGTTTCATAGATACGGTATATTAAATGCATTTTTGCCTTATGGTATTTTCAATTTATGATAGGTTTTTCAGGAGGTAACCCCATTATAAGTTGAGAAGCATCTATATAGGCAAATACAATAGAATTTTACTAAGCTCTTGAGTTTCCTAAATTACAGTTGATATGTGAAGCAAAAATTATAACATTACCTGATATACTTTTAAATGTAGGAAGAGAAAGTATTTAACACAAACTATAAATGAGTGAAAGGGATAAAATGGAGCTAATATTTCTATGTCTAATTTTAGCTGATAATATAACAGGAGCAGGAATGAAAACATGTATCAAAATAAATTATGTATCTGTAATCGACTGCCAACAGCAATCACACACACAAAATCTACACAAAAAGAAACATCCAGAAATTCTAGAGATAAACAAAAGCGACATTCTAAAAACTTTCATGTATCCTAGTGTAAGGAAGGAGAAGAAAAGGTACAAAGTAAAAACAGAGACAGAATATAGAAAACTAAACAAAAAATGGTCAACTTAAGCCCTAATATATCAATAATTATATTAAATGTAAATAATTTAAATACATCAATGAAAAGACAGATTGACAGAGTGAATAAAACATGACCCAAATATGTACCGTCTATAAGAAACAAACTCCAAATATAATGCTATAGGCAAAGTAAAAATAAAAGTATGGAAAATATAAAGCATAGAGATATCAACTATAAGAAGCAATATGTAGCTATATGAATATGAACTGAAGTAAATGGCAGAGCAAAGAAAATTACCAATGAAGGAGGACATTATATAATTACATTGGGTCAATTCACAAAGAAGATATGCCTGTGTATGTATCAAACAACAGAGCTGAAAATATGTGAATAAAAGAATTAAAAAAATAAAAAGACAAATACAAAATTATAGTTGGAGATGTCTATGTCCTTTTAACTATTCTTAGAGCAGCCACATGTATTAGGAGAGATACAACAGAAAATTTCAAAAAAAATGGTCACCAACATGATCTTCTAATGATTCATAGACTATTAGATCCTACAACAGCAGAATATACATTTTATTCAAGTGCCTACAAAATATTAACCAGGATAAATTATATACTAATTAATTTAGCCTAAAAAAGTTAAATGAATTGAGAGAACACAGGTTATGTTGAGTAAAATAGAAGCAAAATAGAAATCATGATAAAAAGTTAATAGAAAAATCTTCAAATACTTGCAAACCATATATATATATATATATAAATATATGTTTAAATAATGTGTAACTGGGAGAGGAAGTCTCAAAAGAAATAAAATGAATCACATTTAAATTAATTCAATTTAATAAATGAAAGGAGAGGAAGGAGGGCAGAAGGGAGGAAGGGAGGAAGAAAAGGTATGTTTCTATTTATAGTGGAAGGAAGGAGAGAGGGAGGAAGGAAGAGAATCTGTTCCTATTTATAGTTGACATGGTTATTACCATAGGAAATTCCAAGGAATATACAACAAAATCCAAAACCAAAATGGAAACTCAACAAAGTTATGAGAAATAAGATAAATATAAATAATCAATTCATATATATATATATAATAACCATCTCACATGTCCATATATCAATATTTTATCTGAAGATCAAATGAACAGATATTTGTAAAGCACATAAAACAGTGTCTGAAATTCATTTGGCATGTAATAAATATTAGCTCTTAGTATTTGACCCTTAAATGTGGTTGATGTTGTACCTATTAAGGTTCTCAGAATGTATAGCATTCTCTTCCATCCCTGGATTCTGAAAATATTGTTTAAAAGTAAGTAAATATTGAAGCATAAAGAGCATTTTTCTTAGTGGTAGAGTTCAGGTTAGAGGATGCGGTTTATGTCTTGTGGAAGTAGGCCTACTAGTGTTGAAGTCCAGGAAGAAGACATGTTGTTTTCCCAGTTATGGCACTATCAAGCTTTGATAAGCATTTCTCTATACAGTGGCCCAATGTTTTTGGAAGCAGGGACTGGTTTTATGGAAGAAACTGTTTCCATGGATGAGGGTGGAGCAGGGGATGGTTTTGGGATGAGATTCAAGCACATTATATTTATCATTAGATTCTCATAAGGAGCACACAACCTAGACCCTTCATGTGTGCAGTTCACCACAGGATTTGCACTCCTATGACAATTTGATGCCACTGATCTGACACGAGGCAGAGCTCAGGGGATAATGCTCTTTCTCCAGCTGCTCACCTCCTACTGTGCAGCCCAGGTGCTCGAAGGTCATGGACTGTTACTAGTCCATGGCTTGGAGGTTGGGGATCCCTGCTATGTAAGACACTCAACAAGAGGCAGCAAAGGGAAATGCAACTTCTGCACAGTTCACTTGAAAGAATAAAGCAGAGGACGCTAAGACAAAACTGCTCTGTTATTTTTCCCAAACTTATTAGTGATTTGAGTCAAACCAAAAAAAGCTCAATACAATCTAAGAGAGGCCAGGAGCAGGCTGAGATTCCTGTGAAAACAGAGCTTCTTCCTCTAAAAGTAACTGCTTTATTTTTTGTTTGATGCTGTGCTGGCATTGTTAATTGTAGGGATTTCATCTTGATGATGAAATACTGCAAACTTCTAATAGCCATTTTTGTTTTTAACTAAAGGGGAAAAGCAGGAGAAATCAGATTCTGTTGCTGCAGAACTCCTAGGGTCCACAAATGTTAACTTGATCAAACACATGGTAATCACAACATATTCACGGCCTATACTTAGTAGGAATACTTAAAGTGGAGTAGGTATTCAGTCTATCAACATTAATTGACAGGTTCCATTTTGGATTTTTATGATATCCAAAACTTTCTGTGTGCGTTTGCTGTGTTAGCACTTGCTATGACAGAAAGCACAGTGACTTCTCAGCACATTTCTTTTTGATTCAATATGTAATAAGTGGATAAATGATAGCTATCTAAATGTGACAGTTTTAGAGAGCAACTTAAGGTGAAAAACAGGATAGGAGAAAATTTTGTATACCAACACTTCTAGTTCTGATTTTTAAAATGCATACATTTGATTGCTATGGTTCAGCAATTTCCCTATTTCGTTGTCTCTTATGCATATGAATGATTTACGGGCAGGAGCAAAAAAATGGAATGATTCTGTACAGCAGCTCATAAGGGCCTAAGTAAAAATGTGACATCATTAATGACTATAGTCAGTATCTCTTGATTCCTTCATAGATGCCCCGTCACACAGTCCGCAAGTTTCACTTCTGAGATAGCCCCCGTTTCCAGAACAAAGTTAGTGCTTTACTCCAAAGTTGTCTGTTGCTTATACTATCATCTTTGTTTCCTGCTCTCTGATAGGATGCCTTACCAACAGTGTTATTATGTGGTAATTTAAAATAACAAACTTAAATGCTCTAACTAATCCCGATAGTGCTTGCCCTTTAAATAGGGTCTTCAAGATTTTAGGACAGAGAAAACTGGAATTTAACGATACAAGTTGGAAGAAGTAATAGGAGATTTGGGTCAAGGGTCTTTCCTGGTATTTCTCCTATCACATCTCGTCAGCAGTTTCTCACTTCATCTAAAGTGAAAGTTGGATCTGAAAAGCATAAATCCTTTTTGAAAGCAATGTTAGGCAGGTAAGAAACAGAAACAAAACAATCTTTGTTTCATAAATCACCTATTACTAATTCACCTGTTAATAATTCTAAGAATTTACTAAAAAATGAAAAGATTAAGTTCAAAATATACACAAAATTCAACTTAATACACCATCTAAAAGAACGTCACACATATTCATCTGTTTCAAGCTAAAAGTTTGCCTGCCCATTCTTAAGACAACACATTATAAACAGCAGATGAACGTGATTAGGGCAGAAAATCCTAAACAAATGAAATCAATAGTTATATATTTTAAGCTGCACTTCTTGCTTTAGATAAATTTTTCTTGTCCTAATTAGTAAGATTCTTGAGAAGAAACAGTTTATCATATGACTCAGTATACCTTGAGTGGGTTAATACATTTATAATTAACAATTTGACTTGTTAAAATGGTGAAGCTTTGAATATCAACCAGCAACCAAAATTTTTCCAACACATTTTTGGTTGCCTCATTTTTCTATGTTCTTCATTTAGAGAAGAATGTCAACCTATATCCTTCGGAAACTCACTTGCTCACAAGACACTTACTTTCTTCTAAAACCGTTGTGGTTCCCCCATCACTGAAGCCACAGCTGCTCAAAACCTCTTTATACCTATTTTTAATACTTTGAGAGTAGTTATGAAAATCTGTCTTTCTAAGTATTGTGGGGATTGACCATCTTCAGGCAAGCCTGTGTCATCCACTTAGGGAAAAATCTAACCTGGAGAAGGGAGGTAAAGGGTATTTACCGGTTGTGCAACTGAAGGTATTAGTCTTAAGGGAGAGAGATTTCTCACTGAAAGCAGTAAGAAATTGACTCCAAATTGTAGTCTTGGGCTTTCCTCAGGGACTGGAGAAGAAACTACAGAATTGCTGGACAGAAGAGTAGAAAGTAATGTGTCAATTACTGAGTGTGAGGTGAGAGAGAGAATATTTGGTGTGCATTTCTTCTAAGCCTAAGCTTATGACAAGAATAGCAAATGCCCACATGCCTGGGATATTTTTAACCAACGACAAATAATATGCCAACAGTATAATGTCTTTTTAAAGAAGAATATTCTACTCTCTCCCAGATGGTTTTATAGAAATATAGATGTTATGCAATTATCACTATGGTAACCCCATATCTTGCATCAAGAAATCAACATGTCATTTATTCCTAACATTCACTTGTCTTTTTTGAAAAACAGAATTTTGTTCAGTGTATCTCTCTTTTGTGGCACTCCCAGAACTCTTTGATTCCTGTTTATATTACACACACACACACACACACACACACACACGAACAAACAACATTAAACTCAAAGCCACAGTGAGGGTTTCATAAGAGGATACTCTATAAATATACTTCACTTTCAAATAAAGGAATTATCTATTCTGAAATCTCACTGAAATCTACAAAGAGCAGTCAAAAACAGATTTTCAGAAGTGGTAAATCAATGTACAATTGTAATATTCAACAAATATGAGTTTTAGGAACATGACTGCTGACGTATTAAGGAAATGCTATTACAACCTTATTGTAGAAAGCAAATGTGTGTAATATTCAACAAATATGAGTTTAGGAACATGATTGCTGATGTATTAAGGAAATGCTATTACAAGTTTATTATAGAAAGCAAATGTGGCACCATTTACAAGATCAGCTGACAGAAACCATACATGAAAACATCTGTTTATATGCATGGGGATTTCTTGCCAGCTGAGTCCAGTGCTCACGCGATATGCTTAGAGAAAACCGTATTCTTTGGATTGTGTCTTCTGTAGATACAATAGCTGTACCTTGTCTTTTCTATGATTATATAGAGAATGTAAGTGTTCAGGGAGGGTTATTCAGCCTGGATCAGATGACCATTTCAAGCGTGCCTCTCTCCATGGGTTCCTCTATTCTTCTCCATTAGCCCATACTCATTCTTGCCCTTCTCTCACCATTCCGCTGGTACATTAGTTAATTAATACTGCCTAACAATTATCCGAACACACAGTAGCTTAAAATAACTAACATTTATTATTTCACATTTTCTCTGAGTCAGGAATCTGGGCATGGCTTGGCTGGTATCTCTGACTCAAGAAATTTCACAAGGCTATCATATAGGGCTATAGTCATCTGATGGCTCAGCTGGGGGAATTCTCCACTTCCAAGCGCACTCAAGCAGTTACTGGTAGTCTTCAGGCCTTCACTGGATGTGGGAGAGAGACTCCAGTACTTTGCCATGTGGCCTTTTTATATGGCTACTGATAATGTGATTTGCTTCTACATAGTAAGAGGAGTAAGAGAGAGACACAGAAGAGAGAATAGAGAAAAGGATTTAAGAAATAGCATTATAACATTTTTGCCATGTTATATTTGTGGAAAATGAGGCAGTAAGTCCAGCTTGCTCAAGGGAAGAGGGTTACACAGGCTGTGGACACTAGGAGGCAGAAATTACTGAATTCTGAGATTGCAAATAGAAATGGACATCCCATTTTAAATTTATCTCCCACAAAAGAAGTTAAGAGTGAGAGTTTAGTAAGGAAATTGCATAATGTATTCTGATGCTTAAACATGATTTAGAAGTTATCTGATGTTCATTTTAATCTTGCTATTGCCATCCTTAGCACAATCTGTGAAGTTAACTAAGATTTTGTGCCTGCATATGGTGACTCTCATGCACAGAGAAAATTAATTATATCTCAGAGTCTGTTGTGTGGGTAATAGAAGAATTTAGAGTCAGAATTGTCTTAGATTCTAAAAATACTTAATCTCCCTATATAAAGTAAAATTTCTTTATCTGAAACTATGAGCTGCTACAGAAAAGATGCATATAAAGTAGAAAGGGAGGAAACCAAAATGTGTCTGCTTAGTCAAATGAATTCAGTCAACATAGTTAATCAATAGGGCTACTGATGCCACAGATTAATCATTTTTTAATCCTTTCCCCAAAGCTTGTGAATTTCTCTTTTGGTCTTCATTTTAGCTTTCCCAAGGGAGCATAGCTTAAATGCCCTTTAGGCTTAACTTCCATGGTAAATATTAATTGGAGTCCTCAGAGACTATGTAAGGAATATTTAATTCCTTTCTTAAAAGCTCATATTTAATCTGCAACTCCCCTCCACTCTACTGGGCTAGAGAAATTATATATTAGCCAGAGACGGAATGCCTCTTTTCCAGAGACATAAAGATATCTAGAAGGTTTTATATAGTCCAAATATGTAGAATATCTCCTCTGGCCTAGATCTTCCTCATGAGCATTTTTATATTCATTGTTTAAGCTGCATTATACCCTGAAAAGTAACTGTATCCTGAAAAATCTGAATCTGCATCTTTGGGACTTTAAGGACAGAAGTCCCAGTGAACAAGGGTTAGTCTCTATTTTATTTTATTTTATTTTTTGAGATGGAGTCTTGCTCTGTCACTCAGGCTGTAGTGCAGTGGCATGATCTCAGCTCACTGCAATGTCTGCCTCCTGGGTTCAAGTGATTCTCCTGCCTCAGCCTCCTGAGTAGCTGGGATTAGCCAGGTGTGCACCACCATGCCTGGCTAATTTTTGTATTTTTAGTAGAGATGAGATTTCACCATATTGGTCAGGGTAGTCTCAAACTCCTAACCATGTGATCTGCCCGCCTTGGCCTCCCAAAGTGCTGAGATTACAGGTTTGCGCCACCACGCCCGGTCAAGGTACGGTCTCTCCAGGTGTATCACTGAGTCATTTCCTACTAAGAAGCTCACTATTCTAAAAATTAACAGGTTTCATTCTGAAAGACGTTGCCAGTATGGGCCACTTAGTCCTCATTTTCCAAATCCTAGATAAAATGTTCACTTCCCTGATTCTACACCTCCGTTGTTCCTCCACTAAAACAATTCTGCTCTTTTCCACATAAATATGTTTTTACTCTGGAGGAAAGTAAATGTCAGTTCTTTTAAGTACTGCACTTTGCTTGAGTCCAGGTATTCAAGACCAGCCTCGGCAACATGGCAAAAACCTCATCTCTACATAAACTACAAAAATTAGCTGGGCATGGTGGTGCTCACCTGAAGTCCAAGCTACTTGAAAGGTTGAGGTAGCAGAACTGCTTGAGCCCTGGAGGTCAAGGCTGCAGTGAGCTGTGATCTCATCACTACAGTCGATCCTGGGCAACGGAGCAAGATCTTGTCTCAAAAATCAAAACCAAAAACGGTATTTCTTTTTTCTTTTTTAAATTATTATTATTATACTTTAAGTTCTGGGGTACATGTGCAGAAAGTGCATCAACTAATAGGTACACATGTGCCATGGTGGTTTGCTGCCTTTCACTCCATCATCTACATTAGCTATTTCTCCTAATGCTATCCATCTCCTACACCCCCCTTCAGCCCCCTGCTATCCCTTGTCTAGCCCTCCACCACCTGATAGGCCATGGTGTGTGATGTTTCCCTCTCTGTGTTCATGTGTTCTCATTGTTCAACACCCACTTATGAGTGAGAACATGAGGTGTTTGGCTTTCTGTTCTAGAGTTTGTTGAGAATGATGGTTTCCAGCGTTATCCATGTCCCTGCAAAGGACATGAACTCACCCCTTTTTATGGCTGCATAGTATTCCATGGTGTATATGTGCCACATTTTCTTTATCCAGTCTATCATTGATGGGTGTCCTACAAGCAGGAAGAGAGTGGAGGCCAACATTCAACATCCTTCAAGGAAAGAATTTTCAACCCAGAATTTCATATCCAGCCAAATTAAGCTTCATAAGCAAAGGAGAAATAAAATTTATTATGGACAAGCAAATGCTAAGAGATTTTGTCACCACCAGGTCTGCCCTACCTTTAGAGCTCCTGAAGGAAGCACTAAAAATGGAAAGGAACAACTGGTACTAGCCACTGCAAAAACAAAACAAACTATAAAGATCATCAACGATAGAAAGAAACTGCATCAATTAATGCATAAAATAACCAGCTAGCATCAAAATAGCAGGATCAAATTCACACATAACAATATTAACCTTAAATGGAAATGGACTAAATGCCTCCAATTAAAAGACACAGACTGACAAATTGGATAAAGAGTCAAGACTCATTGGTGTGCTGTATTCAGGAGACCCATCTCATGTGCAAAGACACACATAGGCTCAAATAAAGGGAAGGAGGAAGATTTACCAAGCAAATGAAAAGCAAAACAAAAAGCAGGGCTGTAGTCCTACTTCTGATAAAACAGACTTTAAATCAACAAAGATCAAAAGAGACAAAGAAGGGCATTACATAATGGTAACAGGATCAAAGCAACATGAAGAGCTAACGATCCTAAATATATACGTACCCAATACAGGAGCACCCAGATACATAAAACAAGTTCTTAATCACCTACAAAGAGATTTAGACTCCCACACAATAATAATGGGAGACTTTAACACCCCATTGTCAATATTAGACAGATCAAAGAGACAGAAAATTAACAAGGATATCCAGGACTTGAACTCAGCTCTGGACCAAGAAGAGCTAATAGACAACTACAGAACTTTCCATCCCAAATCCACAGAAGATACATTCTTCTCAGCACCACATCGCACTTGTTCTAAAATTGACCACATAATTGGAAGTAAAATACTCCACAGCTAATGCAAAAGAACAGAAATCATAACAATTAGTCTCTCAGACCACAGTACAATATTGCTTTTTTCAAAACATCACTGGTTGCAGTCAAAAAAGAATCAAAATTGATCATTAGTTTTGGTCATTTTTTTCAATAGCAACAAAATACAAATAATTATTTTAATATATTTTGCTATCAAATGTACTAAATAAGGTATCCCATCCTATCATAGTGTCTGGGCACTTCCACCAAGTGTCACATTTTTCAGGAAGGTATGCAAGATTTTAGGATAATCTCCACCTAAGACAGTCACACCCATATCTACTGGACAAGAATCCTGGCTTCTCCTTGAATATAATGCACATAACAGTCCCTCTTGCACCCCTTCTAAGGTAAGTGACCTATTATCTTTTAAGCATGGCTGACTCCCAAACAGGATAAGTCACTGAATTTTAAGAAAGAAAGAAAGAAAGAAGGGAGACTTAGAAGGAAATGTAAGGGGAACTCTAGAGTTGCTGGCACTTGCTCAAAATTGGAGGCAGCCCAGGCATTTGCTTTTTGATATTAGAGTTAAAATGAATTCATAAATATGCCTTATAGAATAATTCTGGCAGAAATGTACATGGCTATTAGTTAACCTTATAAGCACTCTTTCATGGCCCAGCTAAAAAATCAATTATATTTGTCACTATAGCACTGGCTCATTATAATACAGTTTATCAAATAAGAAATTTGTTAATTCCAACCTAGGCAGAGTTATTCATGCCTTCCAATAGTTATGCAGAACTTGTCATAATGCATTGCTAACCCGTTTTTCTTATTATTGTGCATTCTACAGAACTGCAAGGGTAGCATACATACTTTGAGCATCACAGAAACCCCAGTTCCTAATTCAGAGTAGCTGTTCAATAATTATTTCTTAATATATGATCAGAGGGAAGAACAATGTGAGGTATAAAGGCTAGAGGGATGCACAGTGTTCCCAGCCTGCTCTTTCAAGGCTTCTACACATTAGAACAAGGCCAGGAAAACGACACTGCAAATAGAGACATTTATTTTTTAATCACATAAAATATTCTACATTTATAATAACATAATTTATCCTGAGCAAAGTAGTTTTATGAATGTCAGAATTATTACAGGCTGGAATCAGGTTCTAGATCTGCTACGTGCTAAATGTTTGACTTTGGGTGAGATCAAACTTAACCGCATTAAGCCTCAATTTTCTTACCTCTACAGTGTGGATTGTAACAGTAACTAACTCAGAGGAATACCCTGAAAATTAATAAGGACACATTTTTCACAGCCATTAGCATAGTGTCTGTGACAGGTTAAGCCTTCAATATATAACAGAGAAGTAGCAGTAAGAATATCAACACTTGATTTAATTATCAGTTGAGTTATTAGACCTGATTGTAGGAACATTAAATAAAGTCCTTTATTTTCCTACAGCAAAGTTTTACATATTATAAGACTTTTAATTAATGAGATTACAAAAACCCTAGGAAAGCAACAAAATAATAAAACCCTACAAAGCTCTCAGAATAAGTATAACATCTGAAAAATATAAGATCTAATAGAGAAATATGAATTAAAATCAGTGTTGATCTCTCAGGCTTTATCCTCTATCTTAAAAGTCGTTAAAAGAATAAGATATACCGTCTTGAAAATGTGGTTGAAATCCCATAATTTAATTAACCAACTTGTAATCATTGTTCAAATGCTTGCAAAGCTCCCTTTTAAGTTTTTTATATTTAATTGATCATTACAATAAAAAATTATATCGCCAATTCATTTTACAGCCATATTTGTGTTTATGTCACCTATTTCTACCAAAAAAAACCCAGTAAAGTTTGAATGGGATATGAAATAAGAATTCAGTAGTGGAAAGGGACTCTAAAGTTATACTCAAATAATTGTGCTCTTGCACTTTGACTGATTTGAGAAATTATTTGTAAAAATGATAGCCCCACATGGGATGAAGAAGCCCTACCCATAAGTTTGACTGATGAGAAAATATGTTGTATTAGATATTCTCTAAGTGCAGTGTCTTATTACTTGTTATAGTAATACCTCTTTTAGGCCAGATTGTTAACATTGTCTTTAGCAGCATAACAAAGATACTGCTGTTATTCGTTGAAGACTTACTAGGTTCCAGGCATACCTCTGCAAGATGAGTTTATTGTTTACATTTTTTGTGTGCTAAGCAAATTGATATTAAGCAGTTTATGTAATGTTCCCAAAGTTACCCAGGTAACAAGTGGCAAAGTGAGGATGTGACAATATGTATTTCTGCCTCCAAAGTCAATGCTCTCATTTGTCTAATCACTTAACCTATGAACACCACAGAATGAGATAGCAGTCCCAGGTACCTCAAATAAAGTTTGTTTCTCTCATTTGCATATACTTAAAAATCTCTGTGTGGTTTGCTTCATATGCAGGTAAAGTTAATTGCTAAAACATGTGTATCTTACTTAATGGGAGTATACTCTAAGATTAAATTTAACTCCCCATTTGCAAAACTGATACCAGCTTCAAGAAACCCGATTCTTTAGTTGTACCAAATTACCTCTCATTCTGCAAAATTATTATGCTTTGATTTTTTCTTAGCCCATATGGTTCTTCCTGTTGCAATCCCTTCTCTACTTTGTGGATATGTGCATTTATTTTATTTGTAAGGCTCTGGACAAGCAATTCCTATTCTGCAGCCTTCCAAGAACTCCTTATACTACTCCAAGTGGTGTGGCCTTCCTCTGCATCCCAGTCTGCGTCATACACACCTCTACTCTACTACCATCTCATCCTCTGTAATAATTTTTACCTGTTGCTCTTTCCCTTTACCACACCACAGTGCAACCTCCTCCTGTGGAGGAGATAATTTCATCTCTTCTAGATCTTTTCGATGCTCAGCATGTGTTTGATACATAATATAGTCTCCATAACTATTACTGAATAATTATCACAATGAATAAACATACTCTTGTATTTTGATTTCCTTCTGCTTTTACAAATGGCTTCTCTAGAGCTAATAAAACTATGTACACTACATATCAGCATCCTGTGCCATTCTCTAACATGATATAATGCTGTGACAGTATCTAACACCTGACTTGAGTCATTTCTAAGGTCTCCAGTCCTTTAATGGAAATCCACATTTTATGTTTAAGATTCGGGAAAGCACAAGCTTTTATTAAAAGAAACCCCCTTAAATATAAGTACCACCTTATTTTGTTTAATAACTCGTCACCAAAGGAAGTTATAATAGCTTTAGTTTTTGAAAAGCTTCCTGATAGTATTGATTCAAGCATGACCAGATGGCTTCTTACAAATAAACTCCAGGTGGAATGATATTAGTTTATTTTTAATCATTTCTGTTCTAAATATGCTTCTTTTTTCATTCTACAGAACGAAGAATTGAATCAATGCCAGACTGTCTGGAGCCAGTAGAACTGAGGAAAATGATGACTACCAGGAAGAGATTTTAATATGGTTTAGTTGACCACAATTATTAACAATATATCATAGAAACAATATATTGGTATCCCTAATAATCAGGCCTGGATCTACAGAGTTGTATTGAAACAGCATTAGTGTGGTTGATGATATATGAAGAGTTATCTTTGTCGGACAGCCAGAAAGGTTATTAAATGTCTATTTGGGGAAGCACTTAAAGCATGCATTCTTTATCAATCCTTTTTTATCTATTTATAAAATTCAGGAGATGGTCTTATCTCGGGGAACATAAAATTTACAAGTTGCAAATTTCAACCTCCAAATTGATGATATTCTTTTGGGAGATGTAGGCATAGAAATAAACAAAAACAATTATGTGAGAACGAATGCTTGTATGTCTATAGGCAGATTTTGCCAGCCCACAAATAGTTTCCTAGATGGCTTCAGCAAGAAGTTGGTATTTGAACAAAGAAGGTGACTACAATGTGATGTCTTTCTAAGAGTTCAGTGTTCTGTAATTGCTTAGTCTATGAATGAGATAACACAGCACATTATAGCATCAGAGGAAAAACCTTTTCATTTGCGATAGAGGGGTCAGCCAAGAAAGATATTCCAGGACAGGGAGCATCTCCTCTACATCCTGCAGGAGGAGTTGGAGACAACCAGGTAGGCATGGTAGAAAAGGAAAAGGGTGGTTCTTATGGAAAAGAAAAGCAGGGCCTCTGAACAGCAGCCAGGCTCTAGACTTGTCTGACACACCTCAGACATTATTTTTCCCATGTGCCACCTAACATCATATACTGCATTCCATAAGTCAATGCTTTTGCTAAATGTTGCAGCTAGGGCCAAATATGGAAACATTCGAAAATAGGGAGTGAACTCGACTTTTTATTATTTTTTTGGCTTCTAGCAAAAGGCAATTTCCCTAAGTTCCCCCATCTGCAAGATGGTGATAAAGATGAAGAGCATTTCTTTTGTATGCCCGTTTAAGGTGCCTAAAATTATTAAAACATATAACTTATGTGAAAGGGCTATGAAAATTATCATTTAATATTTCCTGGATTCAAAATAAGATAAGGAATTAGAACTAATAAAAGTTAATAAAAGGGAAGGATGATTAGTGTAGAAACTGTATAAATGGTATCCTGAGAAACCATACACATTTAATATTAACAAGATGTATATATGTGTGTGTGTGTGTGTGTGTGTGTGTATCCACATATATATACACACATATATATCCACATATATATGTAACCACATATATATGTATCTCCACATATATATAGATATATCTGACATATATATATCCTCATAAATATATCTATATATATGTATAGATATATATAGATGTATCTAGATATATATATCTGGATATATGTATAGATATAGATCGATATCAATATATCTATTGATTGATATAGATCTATATATAGATCTCCATATATATGTATCTCACACACACATATGTATATATACACACATATATATACATATATATCGTCATCAATCTAAGACAAATATCTTTATGTCTAGACCCGATATTAAAATATAACCTCTACTATAACAGAAATGGGCAAAGAAAAAATTTACCTTAAAAATTAAGATTTTTCTTAATTTTATTTTCTCCTCATTATTTTCAGAGGTTTTCATTGTCAGAGCAGCCTTTGTCAGTCAATAATGAAAGCTAAGTTATTCGCACATGATTTGGCATGGGTTGAAAAAACCCAGATGTTTTTGAATGATGCATTCTTACTTTTACAGTCAATATTTGTTTATTGGATTCAGAAACAGCAAAACTGGTAAAAACAAGAAAAATGTCTATACTTTTATCACTAAAAGCCGTTGTTAAGGTTGGATAATATAAACCATACAAGGAATAGCAGGTTATCAGCTTATCTCTTCCTTTTTGTTACAAAATGAATATACTGAGCATTCCAAAAATGGAGCACTAGGCATAAATGGCTTAAATTAGGAAATTCCACTTCTGTAAGCTTTATTATCTCTGCCTATTCTCTACTAATAGCTGCCACTTACTGTGTTCTTCCCAACTCCAGAAAATGTTACCAAAATAAACCTACATTAATTTATCTAGATTACTACGTAAGTGTGATAATCCCCCAATTCACAGAAGAATCATCTGAAGCAAAAGAGATTCCTTGTCTTGCTTAATGTCAAACAGCTGAGACTTGGTTCTTTTGCTCATTATCCTCATTCTAAAGCAAGTGCTTCTGATCACTCTCATTGCATTATCTCTCTACCTCTGTCCATCTGACTCCTTCAATATTTTTGCTAAGAAAATATAAGTGCATACTAATAAGTCCTTTATAAAACATACTAGCATTTTTGCTTTTTAAAAGAATTTAACTTTCTAATATAATGGTCAGAGAACTAGGTTCATTACCATTTATTTGGATAAAATTTGCTGAAAATTAACCTAGAGTTAAAAGTACTGAATTTGAAGTGAAAAATACTGTGAAATAAACTACCATTACCTTATTTCATATTGCATTTTAGAGAGGTGACAAGCTTCAAATAAATTAAAGAGACACTGTGGAGTCACACCCATAGTACCCGCAGATGGAAGGCTAAGGAAGAGCACCAGGGCCTCTGCATAGCTTCAATTACATTTGAAAATGTTACTTTTAAGCATGTTTACAAAACTCAGAAACTGTTGGTGGCTTTCTCCTTCCAGACCTGCAGACTGTAGTGATCTACTGAGAATAAGCCTTTTTTCTTAAGTAATGGAAAGGACAATTCACACTCCTTAAAAATATTAACAGACACCTAAGCCACTGACCCAAGTGCTTTGTCAAAGAGGACTAACTAATCCCACATTTGGAAAACGTATTTAAAAAACTGAATGCCAACAATCTTGGGTATATATGATATCTGATGTTACTAACAAGCAGATAAGGGTCAGTAAATTAATCATTGAGAATATAGTTATATTTGAAATGAATTCTGAGATTAAAGACCATGTTTATTATAAAAAGTGCTCTTTTAATTGTTGAAGATCTCTTGGGGCTATTTGTATAGGTCTAATCTTTTCTTAGGACTCCAGCCGTTTTTCCCACTGTCTAAAACACAGAGAGAGGTCACTGCCTCCTAAAGGTCCACATATCCAAAGCCAACTATTAGATTTTGCCCCAAACCAGCAACTTTTCATAATTTCTGTGTTCCTTATATATTTTAATCATTTTAAGTCTTTTTTTCTCTATTCGTTCTTTTATTATGTACATTCACTCAGTAAAGTATTCCAGAAATACTTGTTCATTTCCTAATATGTGCCCCACTCTGTTGTAGGGCTATTTTGTGGCTACAGTAAAGAAAAAACAAAACAAACCCCCCAATTCATCACTGAACGCAGTAGCCGAGACAATAAGACAAATTAGGAAATAAAATATGTAGAATATCAGCTGGTGATAAAAAGATATGGAGAAAAATAAATCGGTGTTTAGTCTGTTGGCACACTGCTAATAAAGACATACCTGAGACTGGGTAATTTATAAAAGATAGAGGTTTAACTGACTCAAAGTTCCACAAGGCTGGGGAGGCCTCACAATCATGGCGGAAGGCAAATGAGGAGCAAAGCCACGTCCTGCAAGACACCAGGTAAAAGAGCTTGCGCAAGGAGCTCTCATTTAAAAAACCATCAGATCTCGCGAGACTTAATCACTACCACAAGAAGAGTATGGGGGAAACCCGCCCCCATGATTCCATTATTTCCACCTGGGCCCACCCTTGGCATGTGGGGATTATTACAATTCAAGGTGAGATTTGGGTGGAGTCAGAGCCAAACCATATCAATCAGGAAAAGAGTTTAAGGTAGTAGAGCAAATGTTACAGACCAGGCATGTTATAAGGATAATAAGTCATACTAGATTAGGACTTCGCCTTCAGGGCCTCATTTAACCAAAATTACTCTTTAAAGGCCCTGTTTCTAAATACAGTCACATAAGGAGTTACTTAGGGTTTCAATGTGAATTTTGTGGGACACAATTCATTTCATAAAATTTCTTGCTGTAAGAATGAAGTATCATTCAACATTTTAGCCTGTATGGCGTGATACTGAATAAAAGGGAAACAATTAGTTGATTTAGTTTATAGAATAAGTTCTAGCACTCTCCTTTTCAGGAGTTTCAGCCGTTAATTCTTATCTATAAAAACTAAAATGTTTAACCAATCCTCTAACCTTCTTAGCCATGTTCCTAACCTGCCTGACTCCTATTATATACTTTCAATAAATTACATTCTAACCATATTGAATTGGGTTCTGTTCCTAACCCAATCAGATATATTTCAGCTTTGTATTTTGGTTAAGTTTTTCTCTAAGCCTGGGTTATCTCCCCTATGACTTCCAGCATTACCATTCTTGTTTAAGATTCAGAGCCAATTTCAGTGTTTCCCCCTCACATGGAGTTTTCCTTCAGATTTAATTAATTCTTCCATGTATTTAACCATTTCTTTTTCTGGGCTCCCGCACAATGATGTTAGAAAATGTATTTCATTCCTTTGTAATTGTAATTAGTTGCATGCGTAATTGCCTTCCTCAGAGAAACATTTTCTTATTATCAATAATTTAATTTTCATTCTTGCTTCTCCTAGGTCTCAGAGAAAAGGAAATCAAGTTCATATTAAAATTTTAAAATTCCATAAAACTTTAAAATTTAAAAAATATTTTTTTCATGGAAAAATTGCAGAAAAGAAGAAAGAAGAAGAAATAGATATAGGAAGCATTGCTTTGGTCGGACATACAGTGAAATAGGATCTTGATTGAATTTTCTTCTCTCAACTCTTTGAAGGACTTGGGAGAGGGAAGGTATTATTGGAATGGATTTTGAATAAAGTTTGATCCCTGACTCAAATATGTAGAGAATTATTCATTCCTTTCTTTGCTGCTTATATTACATTTACAAAAGAAACAAAAACAAAAACAGCAACCTCTTTCCAACAATTAAGAAGAGTGCAGGGCATGGTTTATGAGTAGAATCTAAACAAAAAGCAAATATTCTTAAAGGTAATAATTTTCAGATTTATTTTATAAGAAAAATATATGGACTAAGTCAAGAAATTAAATAGGTTTCTTTCGAATGTTCAACATTTTGTTGTATTACATTTTGTATTACATTTTGTTATTCATTTATATAGTCTCTAATATGTTAATGAAGTCTGATAAAATAGAAATATCAAGGGCAAGTGAGTTCCAGAAAGTCTTTTTTTTTTTTTCATGTGAGGAGGATTGTACAAGAGCATATATATATATAAACATATAACAGGCCAGGTGCGGTGGCCCACACCTGTAATCCCAGCACTTTGGGAGGCTGAGGCAGGTGGATCAGGAGGTCATGAGTTTGATACTGCCCTGACCAACATGGAGAAACCCCGTCTCTACTAAAAATACAAAAAAAAAAAAAAAAAAAAAGGAGACCGGCATGGTGGTATGTGCCTGTAATCCCAGCTACCTGGGAGGCTGAGACAGGAGAACTGCTTGAAACCAGGAGGCAGAGATTGTGGTGAGCCGAGATTGACCATTGCACTCCAGCCTAGGCAACAAGAGACTCCATCTCAAAAAAAAAAAAATTATATATACATATATATATATATATATGAAAAGAGATCAGTTACATAATCAGTAATTCAATACTTATGACAACATGTATGGTAAACTGCCAGTTTCTTGGATGATAATAGAATGTTTGATGCCACCCCTAAATTATTCTATTTAGATCTGTCTGCAAAGTTAATCTAGATAAATGTTTTATGAAACTTTTGCTTTTGTAGTTGCTATTAATGTTTTTTTAGGTGATAAAAAAATTTTAACAAGTACATTGTGGATATTTCCTGAAACTTCTCTAGCTGAACTTGAAAACTTCCTATCCCTGTCAAATACACCCTGTACTTTCTATTTCTTCCACAGGCTCTGTTCTTCCTTCCCCAACTCTCATTCTTCCAGGCTGTATACTTAGTACACATCAGAATGAAACCCAATCTACACATTTTTAATACTTTCTGCGTGCTAGTACATTCTACGCCTTTTGCACGTATCACCAGTAAAATTACATCGTCAATATACCATACTATCTATTGATGATGGCTTTGGTGGGTTAAAGTACAGGACTATTGTTCAATTCATTGTCTACCCTTACAGCTCAAGTGGTTTATGTCTTCTTTAACACCAAGAATTCTAACTAGACAGAGACCTTTTCTCTTAAAATAAATGTGGCTGAAATAGTATTGACACCAAATTACTCATCTTAAACTAAGACTTAGTTAATTCTACATCTTCCATTTTAACTGATTTTGTTTGTTCTAAGTAAGAATCAGAAGGTTCAAATAGAGACTGAGAGCATAATTATAAACAATCAAGGAGAAAGCCCACTGTCCTGGCAAGAACTAGGCAATCTTATAAATTCACTCTTATTAGATCCACTCCTGTCACCAAACAAGACTGATTCACATTTGTCCCTCCCTTTCAAACCTTCTGAACTCTTTCACACCATGGGTATTGTGCAGTGCCAGTGGAGTGGGCGTTGGGAGGGAGTCTACTACGTCTGTCTCAACTGCTTAACCTTATCTAGGGAGTCAGAACATGACAAAGTCTCAGATTAAAACATTTTTTATATCAAATTTTATTTATCTTCAAAATTATTTCTAGGCTCTAAGAGATTTTATATCAGAGATTGCAACTCACATGCCTAAAGAATATAGGTATGTAGTGAAAATGTATGAAGTAGAGCATATTCAAGGAAATAGCTGACAGGGACTAGGACAAACTGGAGAATGTGTGTCTCTTAAATAGGCATTTAAATGCAAATTTGTCTCTAGTTTTCAATTGCTGTATGGGTAATAATGGAGACTAACGGTCTCCCAAATTTTGAATGAGAATTTGTATTTATTATTATGACCATGAGGCAAGATGAAATATTTTAAATTACTTGCCATACAATATCTTTAAAGAAACATTGTAAGAATAGCACAGAGGGTTCCTGTATACCCTAATCCCCATTGACATTATTACTGACATCTTACATTACCATGCCACATTTGTCAAAACTGATAAACCAACATTGATAATTATTCACTGAAATCAACATATTATTCAAATATCCTTCATTTTTACCTAATATTCTTTTTTCTATTCCAGCATCTTATTAGGATGTCATAATATTTGTCTTGTCTCCTTAGACTTCTTTAAGGTTTTGCTGGCTGTTTTTTTGAGGAATACAAATAAAATATCTTGTAGAATATACTTCAGATTTGTTTATCATGTTTTCCTTACTGTTTGATGGGCTTTTTGATTTTTGGGGGAGTAGAACACAGCCGCCTCCAAAATGGTGAGAAAATAAAATTTCTGTTGTTAAAGCCATGCAGTCTATGGTGTTTTGTTATGATACCCGAGCTGACTAAAACATTGTGGTATTTTAGACAAATTAAGAATATTTTTTAAATAAAATGTTTTATTTTGCCTTCATTTATTTTCTTTCTGATGCAATTTTTTTCTGTGTGTATGAAAGCTTTTAATACACTGTTTTCATTCCTAAGGAACTAGGTTTAATATTTCTTGTACAGAAGACCTGCAGGCAATGAATCCCTTGGGTTCCGGTTCATCTGAGAGTTCTCTCTTTCTTCTTCACTTTTGAAGGATAATTTCACTGGATATAAAATTTGTGTTTGGTGTTTGTCTTTCACACGTTAAATATTTTATTTCTCTATTTTCCTGCTGCACGTTCTTTGATGAGAGTAATATTTAATCTTGTTACTAAAGTATTTTTTTTCTGGCTGATTTCAATATTTGTTGCCTTTGTTTACTTCAGTTTGAATATTATTTGCTTAGGCGTTCTCTTGTGGCAGGAGAGGGTACAAGAGTGGTAAGTAGATGATTCAGTTTGATATAATCTGAATTTTCTGAATCTGTGATTTGGCTTTTTAATAATTTGAGGAAGTTTTCAGTCATTGTTACTGTAAGTATTTCTTCTGCTTCATTCTTTCTTTCTTTTCTTTTTGGTATTCCAGTTACATGTATCACAGGTTTTATCATGAAATTCTTCCATATTCTGATCTATATTTTTGGTATCATCCTTTGTTTTGGTATTTTTAATCTTTAAATTTGTAAAATTTATATTGGCCTATCTTTAAGTTCACTGATTATTTTCTCAGACGTGTTGAATCTACTGATAATCCTGTTGAAACTATTCTTCATTTCTGTGATTATTTTTGAAATTTATAACATTTCCCTTTTTTTCATCATTTCTTTTTCTGATTACAGTATCCATCTGGTGTTGTAGGGGGTGGGTGTATATTTCCCTATTAAAACTCCTTTGACCTTAACTACAATTATTTTTAATTTTCTATCTGATAGTTTCAACATTTTTGTCATATCCGAGACTGATTCTAATACCAGCTTTGTCTCATTTTAATTTTAATTTTTTGACACAGAGTCTCACTCTGCTACCCAGGCTGGAGTGCAGTGGTACCATCTCAGCTCACTGCAACTTCTGCCTCCCGGGTTCAAGCAATTCTCCTGCCTTAGCCCTCTGAGTAGCTGAGACTACAGGTGTGTGCCACGATGATGAGCTGATTTTTGTATTTTTAGTAGAGGCAGGGGTTCATCATGTTGGCTAGCCTGGTCTTGAACTCCTGAACTCTTGATACACCCACCTTGGCCTCCCAAAGTGCTGGGATTACAGGCATGAACCACTGCGCCTGGCTGCTTTGTTTCTTTAGACTGTTTTTTTCTTGTCTTTTGGTATGGGAATTTTTTTTGCTGTTGAAACTCAAGCATGCTATAGTTTACGTAAATATGTCTTAAAGATGAGGATTTATGTTAATGTGGCTAGTTGAGCTGCATTTAACGTCTCATATGAGTACCCACTAGAGACTTCAAATTCCTCTCCTTTTCTTGCTTTTGTCTTCCTTCTTGATTTGGGGTTTCCCTTTGTAATGATACTTAAAGATGATCTGAGACTTGCATCTCCTTCAGCTGTAATTCATTATATTATTATAATTGAAGATTTTTTTTACCATCATGGAATAAGAGGCATAATTCTAAATATTCTAATGAAGTATTAATCTTTTAGTGGACCAGTGTTTCAGGGGTATGGCCATCATAAGTATTCTAATCTCTCTTCCAAGGTCATTTTTTGTTTGTTTTGCTCACTTTTTCCCGTCTTCCTCTTCTAGTTGCAGTGTACTAATCTACTGTTTGAAGCGTTTTCCCCCCTCACCTTTCCCCTATTATGTGAGGTGGAAGTCAGGAGAGGGCTGGAGTGTGAAGGAATCTCCTTCCCCTAGGTTGAATCAAGTTTCAACACATGCTCTGGAAAATTCCTTCCTCAAGATGCTAGGTCTTTGTTAAAGAGAAGACACTGGATAGGTTTCATAATAGCATTTTTTGCCCTACTCCTGCCAGGGCCAGGAGGTGACCTTTCTCAGTTCCTTACAGTGGGAACCTGGTGGGTTTACTGGAGTGAAAGCCTGTAAAAATGTGAGATTCACCTTATAACTAAGATCCCCAGGTGTTTGTCATTCTTATGATAGTCTGTGCTCAACCTTTAACACTCATCAAAATTACCACTCAGCTGCCCCTAAACATTGAAGATTTAACAGCTTTTGTTCCAGGTGAGCAAGTCTCAGCTTTCTCTTTGTGCTTCTTCCTCCAGATTTTGGGAGATGCAGTTTGCCTTGTAATTGCAGTTCCCTGGTAATCTCAAGGTAAGATTTTTGCTCAGATTTTTCTTGTTGTAAGACTGGTGGTGTTTAGATAGGTCTTCACATGTTGGACCTGACACTGGAAACCCCAGGTTACCAATTTTTGATTGAATTGTTTTTAACCACCTGAACCCTGAACAATGCTATCACCTGTGTTTCTTCTGTCACTAGCAAAGGGATAAGAACACTGGAAAAACCTATTGCTCTTACGACAATAACATATACCAAATGCAGATTCTCTAATTTCAGCCAATGGTAAGAAAACAGAACTCAAAAAAATCCACATCTTACTAATGTAATGAGTCTCAAAACTCAATTGCACTGCATTTGGAACCTATTGGAAAAATAGTACGTTTGTTCTATCTGTTATGAACCTATTCTTGCTTAAAATGCCACTTACTATTTAACTACAAAATTAAGAAATTTCAGGCCAGGCACAGTGTCTCACACCTGTAATCCCAGCATTTTGTGAGGCTGAGGCAGATGGATCATCTGAGGCCAGGAGTTCGAGACCAGCTTGGCTAACATGATGAAACCCCATCTCTACTAAAAACACAAGAGATAGATGGTATGGCAGGACATGCCTGTAATCTTAGCTCATCCAGAGGCTGAGACAGGACAATCACTTGAACCCAGGAGGTGAGGGTTGCAGTGAGCCGAGATTGCACTACTGCAGTCCAGCCTGGGCAACAGGGTGAGACTCTGTCTGAGAAAAAAAAAAAAGAAAGAAAGAAAATTAAGAAATTTCATTTAGTCCCATTTGATAAACTTAGCCTGTTAAGTAATTTAAATACCTCTCTAGGTAATATTATTACATTATTAAAATTTATTAGTATTTCTCTAGGGCCCCAATGTTTTCATTAAGATGACATCTAGATTGTTATGAGTTTTGATTTATGAAATTTTATGGCTTATTTTATAGTGGAAAGGGACAAGGTCTTCAGATTCTTCTGATAGCCTTTTATTATATTCTGTATTTTTCTGGTCACTGAGAGCACTGTTGATCTCCACGCTTGAAATTTGGGGATTGACATCTCATAGTCTTTCCAATGTTGCTTCATCAGAGAATGGTGATACTTCATTTGAAAGCCTTAATTTAGTTCCTGCTGCCTGCATATCCCTGCATAGCTTTTTCACTCTAGCAAACCTGTGGGCCTGCTGGTCTCTGGGGTAGTGGGTGCCTCTTCCCACCAGGGCAGGATCCATGGAATCTTCTAGGCTTTCATGTCAGTTTTTATGTCACTAGGAATTGAAAAAAGCTCTGACATGCCAAATTTAGATGGCTACATTCCAGCTGGGTGTAATAATTGCTAGAGAAATAATTTGTTTCCAGAATCGTAATCTAGTGACAGTGGCCAAAATACCTCTGCCAGCGTGTATTGCCTTCATTTCTCCTTAGCATCTCCATATTCCCTGAGGCTAAGCCAGTATAAGGGAAAAAACAGAGATGCATTTAACTCTCCAGATCTCTGTTCCCCTTTTCATAATCCATTTGGCCAGAAAGGATGATTCATTTCTATACAATTATTTTTTCTTGCTTTATGACTAAGACAATAACCTGAGAACTTCAATATTTAATATTTAAAATGCAATTTGAAAAATCTTATTTTGTGTAAAGCTTGGAGAATGCTTTCATTGAATTATAATTTTAAATACAAGTCACAAGTATTGTCATTTGTTTTATTTATATTCATTATGTTTACATTTCTAAACCGTCCTTGGTTAGATGGAAGCCAAGACGTGAGAAGGGTAAAGAATATACACT